>NC_134559.1:38505376-38612531 GCF_025594145.1 Primulina tabacum
ACCCCTTTTCGTGTTTTTCTATTTTTGATTACTTGTTGACCAAGTTTTCAGCTCAAATCATCTAATCTCGATCGGGACCAATAAGACATGTGAAATCACGTAGCTCGGGTACTGCCTATTGGAAAAAAATTGTAGGCTAATTTTTGTAAACGGGCAAACGGACGAGACTCATTACTACGCAATGAGCTGACGAGATTTTAGCCGAATTCCTTCTCTAAGACCCTCTAATTTGCGATTTACCGCTCTGTTAAGCTTTAGTTTCCTCAGAAATCCGCTTAGAAAGTTCGAATTCGATTCCGGTTCCATTTTATCGTATCCCAAGCATAATAATAGCTTTACATTCGTTATTTCCTTCTTCTTATTTTTTTTTTCTATTTTCTGGGAACATTTATTCATTTTTGTTGTCGTTAGCCGGTTCTGTGTGGAAGGGTATGACGCAGATTACTCCGGAGACGGTTAACTCATTAAAAATTATTTCGACTGTTTTATCCATAATTTACGTAAACGGTCGCGACACGAGGTCTTCCCAGGGAGGTCACCCATCCTAGCACTGCCATCGCGCCAGAACGCTTAACTTCATGGTTATGATTGGGCGAGAGCAGTGCCGCGTGTTGTCCATCGCCGCCCGCTCCACACGTACTCGAGGGATATAAGAATAAACATCCCACTCAATGTCGGTGCGATCATACCAGCACTAATGCACCGGATCCCATCAGAACTCCGAAGTTAAGCGTGCTTGGGCGAGAGCAGACTAGGATGGGTGACCCCCTGGAAGTCCTCGTGTTGCACCCCTTTTCTGTTTTTCTATTTTTGTTTGACAGACGATTTTCGGCTCAAATCATCTGAATCTCGATCGGGACCAGATAAGACATGTGAAATGAAAGTAGCTCGGGCACTGCCGGATTTGGACAAAATTGTAGGCTAATTTGATTGTAAACGGGCAAACGCACGAGACTCATTGCTACGCAATGAGCTGACGAGATTTTATCCGAATTCCTTCTCTAAGACCCTCTATTTGCGATTTATTTCTTCTGTTAAGCTTTTGTTTTCTCGAGAAATCCGCTTAGGAAGTTCGAAATTCGATTCCGGTTCCATTTTAATCGTATCCGAGGCATAATAATAGCTTTTACATTCGTTATTTCCTTCTTCTTATTTTTTTCAATTTTCTGGGAACATTTATCGATTTTTGTTGTTGTGAGCCGGTTCTGTGCGGAAGGGTATGACGCAGATTACTCCGTATACAGTTAACTCATTAAAAAAAATTATTTCCACTGTTTTATCCATCATGTTACGTAAACGTCGCGATACCAGGTCTTCCCAGGGAGGTCACCCATCCTAGCTCCTGCCATCGCGCCAGAACGCTTAACTTCATGGTTATGATTGGGCGAGAGCAGTGCTAGCGTGTTGTCCATCGCCGGCCCGCTCCACACGTACTCGAGGGATATAAGAATAAACATCCCACTCAATGTCGGGTGCGATCATGCCAGCACTAATGCACCGGATCCTATTTGAACTCCGAAGTTAACCGTGCTTGGGCGAAAGCGCAGTACTAGGATGGGTGACCCACTGGGAAGTCCTCGTGTTGCACCCCTTTTCGTGTTTTTCTATTTTTGATTACTTGTTGACAGACGATTTTCGGCTCAAATCATCTGAATCTCGATCGAGACCAGATAAGACATGTGAAATGAAAGTAGCTCGGGCACTGCCGGATTTGGACAAAATTGTAGGCTAATTTTTTTGTAAACGGGCAAACGGACGAGACTCATTACTACGAAATGAGCTGACGAGATTTTATACGAATTTCTTCTCTAAGACCCTCTAATTTGCGATTTACCGCTTCTGTTAAGCTTTCGTTTCCTCAAGAAATCCGCTTAGAAAGTTCGAAATTCGATTCCGGTTCCATTTTATCGTATCCCAAGCATAATAATAGCTTTACATTCGTTATTTCCTTCTTCTTATTTTTTTTTCTATTTTCTGGGAACATTTATTCATTTTTGTTGTCGTGAGCCGGTTCTATGGGGAATGGTATGACGCAGATTACTCCGGAGACGGTTAACTAATTAAAAACAATTATTTCGATCTGTTTTATCCATAATTTACGTAAACGGTTGCGACACGAGGTCTTCCCAGGGAGGTCACCCATCCTAGCTCTGCCATCCGCCAGAACGCTTAACTTCATGGTTCTGATTGGGCGAGAACAGTGCCGCGTGTTGTCCATCGCCCGCTTGCTCCACCCGTACTCGAGGGATATAAAGAATAAACTCCAATAAATGCGGGTGCGATCATACCAGCACTAATGCACCGGATCCATCAAAACTCCGAAGTTAAGCGTGCTTGGGCGAGAGCAGTACTAGGATGGGTGCACCCCTGGGAAGTCCTCGTGTTGCACCCTTTTTCGTGTATTTCTATTGTGATTACTTGTTGACAGACGATTTTCGGCTCAAATCATCTGAATCTCGATCGGGACAGATAAGACATGTGAAATGAAAGTAGCTCGGGCACTGCCCGATTGGACAAAATTGTAGGCTAATTTGATTGTAAACGGGCAAACGGACGAGACTCATTACTACGCAATGAGCTGACGAGATTTTAGCCGAATTCCTTCTCTAAGACCCTCTAATTTGCGATTTAACCGCTTCTGTTAAGCTTTCGTTTCCTCGAGAAATCCGCTTAGGAAGTTCGAAATTCGATTCCGGTTCCATTTTATCGTATCCCAGGCATAATAATAGCTTTACATTCGTTATTTCCTTCTTCTTATTTTTTTTCTATTTTCTGGGAACATTTATCGATTTTTGTTGTCGTGAGCCGGTTCTGTGCGGAAGGGTATGACGCAGATTACTCCGGAGACGGTTAACTCATTAAAAACAATAATTTCGACTGTTTTATCCATAATTTACGTAAACGATCGCGACACGAGGTCTTCCCAGGGAGGTCACCCATCCTACCTCTGCCATCGCGCTAGAACGCTTAACTTCATGGTTATGATTGGGCGAGAGCAGTGCCGCGTGTTGTCCATCGCCACCCGCTCCACACGTACTCGAGGGATATAAGAATAAACATCCCACTCAATGTCAGGTGCGATCATACCAGCACTAATGCACCGGATCCCTTCAGAACTCCGAAGTTAAGCGTGCTTGGGCGAAAGCGCAGTACTAGGATGGGTGACCCCCTGGGAAGTCCTCGTGTTGCACCCCTTTTCGTGTTTTTCTATTTCTGATTACTTGTTGACAGACGAGTTTCGGCTCAAATCATCTGAATCTCGATCGGGACCAGATAAGACATGTGAAATGAAAGTAGCTCGGGCACTGCCGGATTTGGACAAAATTGTAGGCTAATTTTATTGTAAACGGGCAAACGGACGAGACGCATTACTACGAAATGAGCTGACGAGATTTTATCCGAATTCCTTTTCTAAGACCCTCTAATTTGCGATTTACCGCTTCTGTTAAGCTTTCGTTTCCTCAAGAAATCCGCTTAGAAAGATCGAAATTCGATTCCGGTTCCATTTTATCGTTTCCCAGGAATAATAATAGCTTTACATTCGTTATTTTCTTCTTCTTATTTTTTTTTTATGTTCTGGGAACATTTATCGATTTTTGTTGTCGTGAGCCGGTTCTGTGCGGAAGGGTATGACGCAGATTACTCCGGAGACGGTCAACTCATTAAAAACAATTATTTTGACTGTTTTATCTATAATTTACGTAAACGGTCGCGACACGAGGTCTTCCCAAAGAGGTCACCCATCCTACCTCTGCCATCGAGCCAGAACGCTTAACTTCATGGTTATAATTGGGCGAGAGCAGTGCCGCGTGTTGTCCATCGCCGCCCGCTCCACACGAACTCGAAGGATATAAGAATAAACATCCCACTCAATGTCGGGTGCGATCATACCAGCACTAATGCACCGGATCCCATCAGAACTCCGAAGTTAAGCGTGCTTGGGCGAAAGCGCAGTACTAGGATGGGTGACCCCCTGGGAAGTCCTCGTGTTGCACCCCTTTTCGTGTTTTTCTATTTTTGATTACTTGTTGACAGACGATTTTCGGCTCAAATCATCTGAATCTCGATCGAGACCAGATAAGACATGTGAAATGAAAGTAGCTCGGGCACTGCCGGATTTGGACAAAATTGTAGGCTAATTTGATTGTAAACGGGCAAACGGACGAGACTCATTACTACGCAATGAGCTGACGAGATTTTAGCCGAATTCCTTCTCTAAGACCCTCTATTTTGCGATTTACGCTTCTTTAAGCTTTCGTTTCCTCAAGAAATCCGCTTAGAAAGTTTCGAAATTCGATTCCGGTTCCATTTTATCGTATCCCAAGCATAATAATAGCTTTACATTTCGTTATTTCCTTCTTCTTATTTTTTTTTCTCTTTTCTGGGAACATTTATTCATTTTGGGAACATTTATTCACTTTGTGTTGTCGTGAGCCGGTTCTGTGCGGGAAGGGTATGATGCAGATTACTCCGGAGACGGTTAACTAATTAAAAACAATTATTTCGACTGTTTTATGCATAATTTACGTAAACGGTCGCGACACGAGGTCTTCCCGGGAAGGTCACCCATCCTAGCTCTGCCATCGCGCCAGAACGCTTAACTTCATGGTTATGATTGGGCGAGAGCAGTGCCGCGTGTTGTCCATCGCCGCCCGCTCCACACGTACTCGAGGGATATAAGAATAAACATCCCACTCAATGTCGGGTGCGATCATACCAGCACTAATACACCGGATCTTATCTGAACTCCGAAGTTAAGCGTGCTTGGGCTTGAGCAGTACTAGGATGGATGACCCCCTGGGAAGTCCTCGTGTTGCACCCCTTTTAGTGTTTTTCTATTTTTGATTACTTGTTGACAGACGATTTTCGGCTCAAATCATCTGAATCTCGATCGAGACCAGATAAGACATGTGAATTGAAAGTAGCTCGGGCACTGCCGGATTTGGACAAAATTGTAGGCTAATTTGATTGTAAACTGGCAAACGGACGAGACTCATTACTACGCAATGAGCTGACGAGATTTTAGCCGAATTCCTTCTCTAAGACCCTCTATTTTGCGATTTACCGCTTTTGTTAAGCTTTCGTTTCCTCAAGAAATCCGCTTAGAAAGTTCGAAATTCGATTCCGGTTCCATTTTATCGTATCTGAGGCATAATAATAGCTTTACATTCGTTATTTCCTTCTTTTTATTTTTTTTCTATTTTCTGGGAACATTTATCGATTTTTGTTGTCGTGAACCGGTTCTGTGCGGAAGGGTATGACGCAGATTACTCCAGAGACGGTTAATTCATTAAAAACAATTATTTCGACTGTTTTATCCATAATTTACGTAAACGGTCGCGATACGAAGTCTTCCCAGGGAGGTCGACCATCCTAGCTCTGCCATCGCGCCAGAACGCTTAACTTCATGGTTATGATTGGGCGAGAGCAGTGCCGCGTGTTCTCCATCGCCGCCAGCTCCAGCACGTACTCGAGGGATATAAGAATAAACATCTCACTCAATGTTGGGTGCGATCATACCAGCACTAATGCACCGGATCCCATCAGAACTCCGAAGTTAAGCGTGCTTGGGCGAAAGCGCAGTACTAGGATGGGTGACCCCCTGGGAAGTACTCGTGTTGCACCCCTTTTCGTGTTTTTCTATTTTTGATTAGTTGTTGACAGACGATTTTCGGCTCAAATCATCTGAATCTTGATCGGGACCAGATAAGACATGTTAAATGAAACAGCTCGGGCACTGCCGGATTTGGACAAAATTGTAGGCTAATTTGATTGTAAACGGGCAAACGGACGAGACTCATTACTACGCAATGAGCTGACGAGATTTTAGCCGAATTCCTTCTCTAAGACCCTCTAATTTGCGATTTATCGCTTCTGTTAAGCTTTCGTTTCCTCGAGAAATCCGCTTAGGAAGTTCGAAATTCGATTCTGGTTCCATTTTATCGTATCCCAAGAATAATAATAGCTTTACATTCGTTATTTCCTTCTTCTTATTTTTTTTCTATTTTCTGGGAACATTTATCGATTTTTGTTGTCGTGAGCCGGTTCTGTGCGGAAGGATATGACGCAGATTACACCAGAGACGGTTAACTCATTAAAAACAATTATTTCGACTGTTTTATCCATCATTTACGTAAACGGTCGCGACACGAGGTCTTCCCAGGGTGGTCACCCATCCTAGCTCTGCCATCGCGCCAGAACGCTTAACTTCATGGTTATGATTGGGCGAGAGCAATGCCGCGTGTTGTCCATCGTCGCCTGCTCCAAACGTATTCGAGTGATATAATAATAAACATCCCACTTAATGTCTGGTGCGATCATACCAGCACTAATGCACCGGATCCCATCAGAACTCCGAAGTTAAGAGTGCTTGGGCGAGAGCAATACTAGGATGAGGGTGACCCCCTGGGAAGTCCTCGTGTTGCACCCATTTTCGTGTTTTTCTATTTTTTATTAGTTGTTGATAGACGGTTTTCGGCTCAAATCATCTGAATCTCGATCGAGACCAGATAAGACATGTGAAATGAAAGTAGCTCGGGCACTGCCGGATTTGGACAAAATTGTAGGCTAATTTGATTGTAAACGGGCAAACGGACGAGACTCATTACTACGCAATGAGCTGGCGAGATTTTAGCCGAATTCCTTCTCTAAGACCTTCTAATTTGCGATTTACCGCTTCTGTTAAGCTTTCGTTTCCTCGAGAAATCCGCTTAGGAAGTTCGAAATTCGATTCCGATTCCATTTTATCGTATCCCAGGCATAATAATTGCTTTACATTCGTTATTTCCTTCTTCTTATTTTTTTTCTATTTTCGGGGAACATTTATCGATTTTTGTTGTCGTGAGCCGGTTCTGTGCGGAAGGGTATGACGTAGATTACTCCGGAGACGGTTAACTCATTAAAAATAATTATTTCGACTGTTTTATCCATAATTTACGTAAACGGTCGCGACACGAGGTCTTCCCAAGGAGGTCACCCATCCTTCCTCTGCCATCGCGCCAGAATGCTTAACTTCATGGTTATGATTGGGCGAGAGCAGTGCCGCGTGTTGTCCATCGCCGCCCGCTCCACACGTACTCGAGGGATATAAGGATAAACATCCCACTCAATGTCGGGTATGATCATACTAGCACTAATGTACCGGATCTCATCAGAACTCCGAAGTTAAGCGTGCTTGGGCGAGAGTAGTACTAGGATGGGTGACCCTCTGGGAAGTCCTCGTGTTGCAACCTTTTCCGTGTTTTTCTATTTTTTGATTATTTGTTGACAGACGATTTTCGGCTCAAATCAACTGAATCTCGATCGGGACCAGATAAGACATGTGAAATGAAAATAGCTCGGGCACTGCTGGATTTGGACAAAATTGTAGGCTAATTGGATTGTAAACGGGCAAACGGACGAGACTCATTACTACGCGATGAGCTGAAGAGATTTTAGCCGAATTCCTTCTCTAAGACCCTCTAATTTGCGATTTACAGCTTCTGTTCAGCTTTCGTTTCCTCGAGAAATCCGCCTAGGAAGTTCGAAATTCAATTCCGGTTCCATTTTATCGTATCCCAGGCATAATAATAGCTTTACATTCGTTATTTCCTTCTACTTATTTTTTTCTATTTTATGGGAACATTTATCGATTTTTATTGTCGTGAGCCGGTTCTGTGCGGAAGGATATGACGCAGATTACTCCGGAGACGGTTAACTCATTAAAAACAATTATTTCGACTCTTTTAACCATAATTTACGTAAACGGTCGCGACACGAGGTCTTCCCAGGGAGGTCACCCATCCTAACTCTGCCATCGCGCCAGAACGCTTAACTTCATGGTTATGATTGGGCGAGAGCAGTGCCGCGTGTTGTCCATCGCCGCCCGCTCCACACGTCTTCGAGGGATATAAGAATAAACATCCCACTCAATGTCGGGTGCGATCATACCAGCACTAATGCACCGGATCCCATCAGAACTCCGAAGTTAAGCGTGCTTGGGCGAAAGCGCAGTACTAGGATGGGTGACCCCCTGGGAAGTCCTCGTGTTGCACCCCTTTTCGTGTTTTTCTATTTTTGATTACTTGTTGACAGACGATTTTCGGCTCAAATCATCTGAATCTCGATCGAGACTAGATAAGACATGTGAAATGAAAGTAGCTCGGGTAATGCCGGATTTGGACAAAATTGTAGGCTAATTTGATTGTAAACGGGCAAACGGACGAGACTCATTACTATGCAATGAGCTGACGAGATTTTAGCCGAATTCCTTCGCTAAGACCCTCTAATTTGAAATTACCGCTTCTGTTAAGCTTTCGTTTCCTCGAGAAATCCGCTTAGGAAGTTTGAAATTCGATTCCGGTTCCATTTAATCGTATCCCAAACATAATAATTGCTTTACATTCGTTATTTCCTTATTCTTAGTTTTTTTTTCTATTTTCTGGGAACATTTATCGATTTTGTTGTCGTGAGCCGGTTCTGTGCGGAAGGGTATGACGCAGATTACTCCGGAGACGGTTAACTCATTAAAAACAATTATTTCGACTGTTTTATCCATAATTTACGTAAACGATCGCGACACGAGGTCTTCCCAGGGAGGTCACCCATCCTAGCTCTGCCATCGCGCCAGAACGCTTAACTTCATGGTTCTGATTGGGCGAGAACAGTGCCGCGTGTTGTCCATCGCCGCTTGCTCCACCCGTACTCGAGGGATATAAGAATAAACATCCCACTCAATGACAGTTGCGATCATACCAGCACTAATGCACCGGATCCCATCAGAACTCCGAAGTTAAGCGTGCTTAGGCGAGAACAGTACTAGGATGGGTGATCTCTAGAAATCCGCTTAGGAAGTTCGAAATTCGATTCCGGTTCCATTTTATCGTATCCGAGGCATAATAATAGCTTTACATTCGTTATTTCCTTCTTCTTATTTTTTTCTATTTTCTGGGAACATTTATCGATTTTTGTTGTCCTGAGCCGGTTCTGTGCGGAAGGGTATGACGCAGATTACTCCGGAGACGGTTAACTCATTAAAAACAATTATTTCCACTGTTTTATCCATAATTTACGTAAACAGTCGCGATACGAGGTCTTCCCAGGGGGGTCACCCATCCTAGCTCTATCATCGCGCCAGAACGCTTAACTTCATGGTTATGATTGGGCGAGAGCAGTGCCGCGTGTTGTCCATCGCTGCCCGCTCCACACGTACTCGAGGGATATAAGAATAAACATCCCACTAGAGCTGACGAGATTTTAGCCGAATTTCTTCTCTAACACCCTCTAATTTGCGATTTACCGCTTCTGTTAAGCTTTCGTTTCCTCGAGAAATCCGCTTAGGAAGTTCGAAATTCGATTCCGGATCCATTTTATAGTATCCCAGGCATAATAACAGCTTTACATTCGTTATTTCCTTCTTCTTATTTTTTTTTCTATTTTCTGAGAACATTTATTCATTTTTGTTGTCATGAGCCGGTTCTGTGTGGAAGGGTATGACGCAGATTACTCCGGAGAAGGTCAACTCATTAAAAACAATATTTCGACTGTTTTATCCATAATTTACGTAAACGACCGCGACACGAGGTCTTCACAGGGAGGTCACCCATCCTCGCTCTGCCATCGCGCCAGAACGCTTGACTTCATGGTTATGATTGGGCGAGAGCAGTGCCGCGTGTTGTCCATCGCCGCCCGCTCCACACGTACTCGAGGGATATAAGAATAAACATCCCACTCAATGTTGGGTGCGATCATACCAGCACTAATGCATCGGATCCCATCAGAACTCCGAAGTTAAGCGTGCTTGGGCGAAAGCGCAGTACTAGGATGGGTGACCCCCTGGGAAGTCCTCGTGTTGCACCCCTTTTCGTGTTTTTCTATTTTTGATTACTTGTTGACAGACGATTTTCGGCTCAAATCATCTGAATCTCGATCGGGACCAGATAAGACATGTGAAATGAAAGTAGCTCAGGCACTGCCGGATTTGGACAAAATTGTAGGCTAATTTGATTGTAAACGGGCAAACGGACGAGATTCATTACTACGCAATGAGCTGACGAGATTTTAGCCGAATTCCTTCTCTAAGACCCTCTAATTTGCGATTTACCGCTTCTGTTAAGCTTTCGTTTCCTCGAGAAATCCGCTTAGGAAGTTCGAAATTCGATTCCGGTTCCATTTTATCGTATCCCAGCATAATAATAGCTTTACATTCGTTATTTCCTTCTTCTTATTTTTTTTTATTTTCTGGGAACATTTATCGATTTTTGTTGTCGTGAGCCGGTTCTGTGCGGAAGGGTATGACGCAGATTACTCCGGAGACGGTCAACTCATTAAAAACAATTATTTCGACTGTTTTATCCATAATTTACGTAAACGGTCGCGACACGAGGTCTTCCCAGGGAGGTCACCCATCCTAGCTCTGCCATCGCGCCAGAACGCTTAACTTCATGGTTATGATTGGGCGAGAGCAGTGACGCGTGTTGTCCATCGCCGCCCGCTCCACACGTACTCGAGGGATATAAGAATAAACATCCCACTCAATGTCGGGTGCGATCATACCAGCACTAATGCACCGGATCCCATCAGAACTCCGAAGTTAAGCGTGCTTGGGCGAAAGCGCAGTACTAGGATCGGTGACCCCCTGGGAAGTCCTCGTGTTGCACCCCTTTTCGTGTTTTTCTATTTTTGAATACTTGTTGACGGACGATTTTCTGCTCAAATCATCTGAATCTCTATCGGGACCAAATAAGACATGTGAAATCAGCGTAGCTCGGGTATTGCCTGATTTGGACAAAATTGTAGGCTAATTTTATTGTAAACAGGGAAACGGACGAGACTCATTCCTACGCAATGAGCTGACGAAATTTTAGCCGAATTCCTTCTCTAAGACCCTCTAATTTGCGATTTAACGCTCCTGTCAAGCTTTCGTTTCCTCAAGAAATATGCTTAGAAAGTTCGAAATTCGATTCCGGTTCCATTTTATCGTATCCCAAGCATAATAATAGCTTTACATTCGTTATTTCCTTCTTCTAATTTTTTTTTCTATTTTATGGGAAAATTTATTCATTTTTGTTGTCGTGAGCCGGTTCTGTGTGGAAGGGTATGACGCAGATTACTCTGGAGACGGTCAACTCATTAAAAACAATATTTCGACTGTTTTATCAATAATTTACGTAAACGGTCGCGACACGAGGTCTTCCCGGGGAGGTCACCCATCCTAGCTCTGCCATCGCGCCAGAACGCTTAACTTCGTGGTTATGATTGGGCGAGAGCAGTGCCGCGTGTTGTCCATTGCCGCCCGCTCCACACGTACTCGAGGGATATAAGAATAAACATCCCACTCAATGTCGGGTGCGATCATACCAGCACTAATGCACAGGATCCCATCAGAACTCCGAAGTTAAGCGTGCTTGGGCGAAAGCGCAGTACTAGGATCGGTGACCACCTGGGAAGCCCTCGTGTTGCACCCCTTTTCGTGTTTTTCTATTTTTGATTACTTGTTGACGGACGATTTTCTTCTAAAATCATCTGAATATCGATCGGGACCAAATAAGACATGTGAAATCACTGTAGCTCGGGTACTGCCTGATTTGGACAAAATTGTAGGCTAATTTTATTGTAAACGGGCAAACGGACGAGACTCATTACTCCGCAAAGTGCTCGCGAGATTTTAGCTAAATTTCTTCTCTAAGACCCTCTAATTTGCGATTTACCGCTTCTGTTAATGTTCCGTTTCCTCGAGAAATCAGTTCAGGAAGTTCGAAATTCGATTCCGGATCCATTTTATCGTATCTCAGGAATAATAATAGCTTTACATTCTTGGAAGTCCTCGTGTTGCACCCCTTTTCGTGTTTTTCTATTTTTGATTCTTGTTGACAGACGACTTTCGGCTCAAATCATCTGAATCTCGATCGGGACCAGATAAAACATGTGAAATGAAAGTAGCTCGGGCACTGCCGGATTTGGACAAAATTGTAGGCTAATTTGATTGTAAACGGGCAAGCGGACGAGACTCATTACTACGCAATGAGCTGACGAGATTTTAGCCGAATTTCTTCTCTAAGACCCTCTAATTTGCGATTTACCGCTTCTGTTAAGCTTTCGTTTCCTCGAGAAATCCGCTTAGGAAGTTCGAAATTCGATTTCGGTTCCATTTTATCGTATCCCAGGCATAATAACAGCTTTACATTCGTTATTTCCTTCTTCTTATTTTTTTTTCTATTTTCTGGGAACATTTATCGATTTTTGTTGTCGTGAGCCGGTTCTGTGCGGAAGGGTATGACGCAGATTACTCCGGAGACGGTTAACTCATTAAAAACAATAATTTCGACTGTTTTATCCATAATTTACGTAAACGATCGCGACACGAGGTCTTCCCAGGGTGGTCACCCATCCTAGCTCTGCCATCGCGCCAGAACGCTTAACTTCATGGTTATGATTGGGCGAGAGCAGTGCCGCGTGTTGTCCATCGCCGCCCGCTCCACACGTACTCGAGGGATATAAGAATAAACATCCCACTCAATGTCGGGTGCGATCATACCAGCACTAATGCACCGGATCCCATCAGAACTCCGAAGTTAAGCGTGCTTGGGCGAAAGCGCAGTACTAGGATGGGTGACCCCCTGGGAAGTCCTCGTGTTGCACCCCATTTCGTGTTTTTCTATTTTTGATTACTTGTTGACAGACGATTTTCGGCTCAAATCATCTGAATCTCGATCGGGACCAGATAAGACATGTGAAATGAAAGTAGCTCGGGCACTGCCGGATTTGGACAAAATTGTAGGCTAATTTGATTGTAAACGAGCAAACGGACGAGACTCATTACTACGCAATGAGCTGACGAGATTTTAGCCGAATTCCTTATCTAAGACACTCTAATTTGCGATTTACCGCTTCTGTTAAGCTTTCGTTTCCTCGAGAAATCCGCTTAGGAAGTTCGAAATTCGATTCCGGTTCCATTTTATCGTATCCCAGGCATAATAACAGCTTTACATTCGTTATTTCCTTCTTCTTATTTTTTTTTCTATTTTCTGGGAACATTTATCGATTTTTGTTGTCGTGAGCCGGTTCTGTGCGGAAGGGTATGACGCAGATTACTCCGGAGACGGTTAACTCATTAAAAACAATTATTTCGACTGTTTTATCCATAATTTACGTAAACGGTCGCGACACGAGGTCTTCCCAGGGAGGTCACCCATCCTAACTCTGCCATCGCGCCAGAGCGCTTAACTTCATGGTTATGATTGGGCGAGAGCAGTGCCGCGTGTTGTCCATCGCCGCCCGCTCCACACGTCTTCGAGTGATATAAGAATAAGGATGGGTGACCCCCTGGGAGTCCTCGTGTTGCACCCTTTTTCGTGTTTTTCTATTTTTGATTACTTGTTGACAGACGATTTTCGGCTCAAATCATCTGAATCTCGATCGTGACCAGATAAGACATGTGAAATCAACGTCGCTCGGGCACTGCCGGATTTGGACAAAATTGTAGCCTAATTTGATTGTAAACGGGCAAACGGACGAGGCTCATTACTACGCAATAAGCTGACGAGATTTTAGCCGAATTCCTTCTCTAAGACCCTCTAATTTGCGATTTACCGCTTCTGTTTAGCTTTCGTTTCCGCGAGAAATCCGCTTAGGAAGTTCGAAATTCGATTCTGGTTCCATTTTATCGTATCCTAAGAATAGTAATAGCTTTACATTCGTTATTTTCTTCTTCTTATTTTTTTTTTATTTTCTGGGAACATTTATCGATTTTTGTTGTCGTGAGCCGGTTCTTTGCGGAAGGGTATGACGCAGATTACTCCGGAGACGGTTAACTCATTAAAAACAATTATTTCGACTGTTTTATCCATAATTTACGTAAACGGTCACGAAACGAGGTCTTCCCAAGGAGGTCACCCATCCTAGCTCTGCCATCGCGCCAGAACGCTTAACTTCATGGTTATGATTGGGCGAGAGCAGGGCCGCGTGTTGTCCATCGCCGCCCGCTCCACACGTACTCGAGGGATATAAGAATAAACATCCCACTCAATGCCGGGTGCGATCATACCAGCACTAATGCACCGGATCCCATCAGAACTCCGAAGTTAAGCGTGCTTGGGCGAGAGCGCTGTACTAGGATGGGTGCCCCCCTGGGAAGTCCTCGTGATGCACCCCTTTTCGTGTTTTTCTATTTTTGATTAGTTGTTCACAGACGATTTTCGGCTCAAATCATCTGAATCTCGATCGGGACCAGATAAGACATGTTAAATGAAAGTAGCTCGGGCACTGCCGGATTTGGACAAAATTGTAGGCTAATTTGATTGTAAACGGGCAAACGGACGAGACTCATTACTACGCTATGAGCTGACGAGATTTTAGCCGAATTCCTTCTCTAAGACCCTCTAATTTGCGATTTACCGCTTCTGTTAAGCTTTCGTTTCCTCGAGAAATCCGCTTAGGAAGTTCGAAATTCGATTCTGGTTCCATTTTATCGTTTCCCAGGAATAATAATAGCTTTACATTCGTTATTTTCTTCTTCTTATTTTTTTTTATTTTCTGGGAACATTTATCGATTTTTGTTGTCGTGAGCCGGTTCTGTGCGGAAGGGTATGACGCAGATTACTCCGGAGACGGTCAACTCATTAAAAACAATTATTTTTACTGTTTTATCTATAATTTACGTAAACGGTCGCGACACGAGGTCTTCCCAAAGAGGTCACCCATCCTACCTCTGCCATCGAGCCAGAACACTTAACTTCATGGTTATGATTGGGCGAGAGCAGTGCTTCGTGTTGTACATCGCCGCCCACTCCACACGTACTCGAGGGATATAAGAATAAACATCCCACTCAATGTCGGGTGCGATCAACGAGCACTAATGCACCGGATCCCATCAGAACTCCGAAGTTAAGCGTGCTTGGGCGAGAGCAATACTAGGATGGGTGATCCCCTTGGAAGTCCTCGTGTTGCACCCCTTTTCGTGTTTTTCTATTTCTGATTATTTGAGACAGACGATTTTTGGCTCAAATCAACTGAATCTCGATCGGGACCAGATAAGACCTTTGAAATGAAAGTAGCTCGGGCACTGCCGGATTTGGACAAAATTGTAGGCTAATTAGATTGTAAACGGGCAAACGGACGAGACTCATTACTACGCAATGAGCTGGCGAGATTTTAGCCGAATTTCTTCTCTAAGACCCTCTAATTTGCGATTTACCGCTTCTGTTAAGCTTTCGTTTCCTCGAGAAATCCGCTTAGGAAGTTCGAAATTCGATTTCGGTTCCATTTTATCGTATCCCAGGCATAATAACAGCTTTACATTCGTTATTTCCTTCTTCTTATTTTTTTTTCTATTTTATGGGAACATTTATCGATTTTTGTTGTCGTGAGCCGGTTCTGTGCGGAAGGGTATGACGCAGATTACTCCGGAGACGGTTAACTCATTAAAAACAATTATTTCCACTGTTTTATCCGTAATTTACGTAAACTGTCGCGACACGAGGTCTTCCCAAGGAGGTCACCCATCCTACCTCTGCCATCGCGCCAGAGCGCTTAACTTCATGGTTATGATTGGGCGAGAGCAGTGCCGCGTGTTGTCCATCGCCGCCCGCTTCACAAGTACTCGAGGGATATAAGGATAAACATCCCACTCAATGTCAGGTGCGATCATACCAGCACTAATGCACCGGATCCCATCAGAACTCCGAAGTTAAGCTTGCTGGGGCGAAAGCGCAGTACTAGGATGGGTGACCCCCTGGGAAGTCCTCGTGTTGCACCCCTTTTCGTGTTTTTCTATTTTTGATTACTTGTTGTTAGACGATTTTTGGCTCAAATCATCTGAATCTCGATCGAGACCAGATAAGGCATGTGAAATGAAAGTAGCTCGGGCACTGCCGGATTTGGACAAAATTGTAGGCTAATTTGATTGTCAACGGGCAAACGGACGAGACTCATTACTACGCAATGAGCTGGCGAGATTTTAGCCGAATTCCTTCTCTAAGACCTTCTAATTTGCGATTTACCGCTTCTGTTAAGCTTTCGTTTCCTCGAGAAATCCGCTTAGGAAGTTCGAAATTCGATTCTGGTTCCATTTTATCGTTTCCCAGGAATAATAATAGCTTTACATTCGTTATTTCCTTCTTCTTATTTTTTTTTATTTTCTGGGAACATTTATCGATTTTTGTTGTCGTGAGCCGGTTCTGTGCGGAAGGGTATGACGCAGATTACTCCGGAGACGGTCAACTCATTAAAAACAATTATTTTGACGGTTTTATCTATAATTTACGTAAACGGTCGCGACACAAGGTCTTCCCAAAGAGGTCACCCATCCTACCTCTGCCATCGAGCCAGAACGCTTAACTTCATGGTTATGATTGGGCGAGAGCAGTGCCGCGTGTTGTACATCGCCGCCCGCTCCACACGTACTCGAGGGATATAAGAATAAACATCCCACTCAATGTCGGGTGCGATCAACGAGAACTAATGCACCTGATCCCATAAGAACTCCGAAGTTAAGCGTGCTTGGGCGAGAGCAATACTAGGATAGGTGATCCCCTGGGAAGTCCTCGTGTTGCACCCCTTTTCGTGTTTTTCTATTTCTGATTACTTGTGACAGACGATTTTCGGCTAAAATCAACTGAATCTCGATCGAGACCAGATAAGACATGTGAAATGAAAGTAGCTCGGGCACTACCGGATTTGGACAAAATTGTAGGCTAATTTGATTGTAAACGGGCAAACGGACGAGACTCATTACTACGCAATGAGCTGGCGAGATTTTAGCCGAATTCCTTCTCTAAGACCCTCTAATTTGCGATTTACCGCTTCTGTTAAGCTTTCGTTTCCTCGAGAACTCCGCTTAGGAAGTTCGAAATTCGATTCTGGTTCCATTTTATCGTATCCTATGCATAATAATTGCTTTACATTCGTTATTTCCTTCTTCTTATTTTTAATCTATTTTCTGGGAACATTTATCGATTTTTGTTGTCGTGAGCCAGTTCTGTGCGGAAGGGTATGACGCAGATTACTCCGGAGACGGTTAACTCATTAAAAATAATTATTTCGACTGTTTTATCCGAAATTTACGTAAACGGTCGCGACACGAGGTCTTCCCAGAGAGGTCACCCATCCTAACTCTGCCATCGCGCCAGAACGCTTAACGTCATGGTTATGATTGGGCGGGAGCAGTGCCGCGTGTTGTCCATCGCCGCCCGCTCCACATGTCTTCGAGGGATATAAGAATAAACATCCCACTCAATGTCGGGTGCGATCATACCAGCACTAATGCACCGGATCCCATCAGAACTACGAAGTTAAGCATGCTTGGGCGAGAGCAATATTAGGATGGGTGACCCCCTGGGAAGTCCTCGTGTTGCACCTCTTTTCGTGTTTTTATATTTTTGATTATTTGTTGACAGACGATTTTCGGCTCAAATCATCTGAATCTCGATCGGGACCAGATAAGACATGTTAAATGAAAGTAGCTCGGGCACTGCCGGATTTGGACAAAATTGTAGGCTAATTTGATTGTAAACGGGCAAACGGACGATACTCATTACTACGCAATGAGCTGACGAGATTTTAGCCGAATTCCTTCTCTAAGACCCTCTAATTTGCGATTTACCGCTTCTGTTAAGCTTTCGTTTCCTCGAGAAATCCGCTTAGGAAGTTCGAAATTCGATTCTGGTTCCATTTTATCGTTTCCCAGGAATAATAATAGCTTTACATTCGTTATTTCCTTCTTCTTATTTTTTTTTTATTTTCTGGGAACATTTATCGATTTTTGTTGTCGTGAGCCGGTTCTGTGCGGAAGGGTATGACGCAGATTACAACGGAGACGGTCAACTCATTAAAAACAATTATTTTGACTGTTTTATCTATAATTTACGTAAACGGTCGCGACACGAGGTCTTCCCAAAGAGGTCACCCATCCTACCTCTGCCATCGAGCCAGAACACTTAACTTCATGGTTATGATTGGGCGAGAGCAGTGCCGCGTGTTGTCCATCGCCGCCCGCTCCACACGTACTCGAGGGATATAAGAATAGACATCCCACTCAATGTCGGGTGCGATCAACTAGCACTAATGCACCGGATCCCATCAGAACTCCGAAGTTAAGCGTGCTTGGGCGAAAGCAATACTAGGATGGGTGATCCCCTGGGAAGTCCTCGTGTTGCATCCCTTTTCGTGTTTTTCTATTTCTGATTACTTGTGACAGACGATTTTCGGCTCAAATCATCTGAATCTCGATCGAGACCAGATAAGACATGTGAAATGAAAGTAGCTCGGGCACTGCCGCCGGATTTGGACAAAATTGTAGGCTAATTTGATTGTAAACGGGCAAACGAACGAGACTCATTACTACGCAATGAGCTGGCGAGATTTTAGCCGAATTCCTTCTCTAAGACCCTCTAATTTGCGATATACCGCTTCTGTTAAGCTTTCGTTTCCTCGAGAAATCCGCTTAGGAAGTTCGAAATTCGATTCCGGTTCCATTTTATCGTATCCAATGCATAATAATTGCTTTACATTTGTTATTTCCTTCTTCTTATTTTTAATCTATTTTCTGGAAACATTTATCGATTTTTGTTATCGTTAGTAGGTTCTGTGCGGAAGTGTATGACGCAGATTACTCCGGAGACGGTTAACTCATTAAAAACAATTATTTCGACTGTTTTATCCATAATTTACGTAAACGGTCGCGACACGAGGTCTTCCCAAGGAGGTCACCCATCCTACCTCTGCCATCGCGCCAGAAAGCTTAACTTCATGGTTATGATTGGGCGAGAGCAGTGCCGCGTGTTGTCCATCGCCACCCGCTCCACACGTACTCGAGGGATATAAGGATAAACATCCCACTCAATGTCAGGTGCGATCATACCAGCACTAATTTACCGAATCCCATCAAAACTCCGAAGTTAAGCGTGCTTGGGCGAGAGCAGTACTAGGATGGGTGACCCCCCTGTTCGTGTTTTTCTATTTTTGATTACTTGTTGACAGACGATTTTCGGCTCAAATCATCTGAATCTCGATCGGGATCAAATAAGACATGTGAAATCAACGTATCTCGGGCATTGACGGATTTGGACATAATTGTAGCCTAATTTGATTGTAAACGGGCAAACGAACGAAACTCATTACTCCGCAATGAGGTGGCGAGAGTTTAGCTTAATTCCTTCTCTAAGACCCTCTAATTTGCGATTTTTCGCTTCTGTTAAGCTTCCGTTTCCTCGATAAATGCGCTTAGGAAGTTCGAAATTCGATTTCGGTTCCATTTTATTGTATCCCAGACATGATAATAGCTTTACATTTGCTATTTTCTTCTTCTTATTTTTTTTCTATTTTCTGGGAACATTTAGCGATTTTTGTTGTCGTGAGCCAGTTCTGTGCGGAAGGGTATGACACACATTACTCTGGAGACTGTTAACTCATTAAAAATAATTATTTCGATTGTTTTATCCATAATTTACGTAAACGGTCGCGACACGAGGTCTTCCCAAGGAGGTCACCCATCCTACCTCTGTCATCGCGCCAGAACGTTTAACTTCGTGGTTCTGATTGGGCGAGAGCAGTGCCGCGTGTTGTCCATCGCCGTCCGCTCCACACGTACTCGAGGGATATAAGAATAAACATCCCACTAAATGTCGTGTGTGATCATACCAGCACTAATGCACCAGGGATCCCATCAGAACTTCAAAGTTAAGCGTGCTTAGGCGAGAGCACTACTAGGATGGGTGACCCCCTGGGAAGTTCTCGTGTTGCACCCCTTTTCGTGTTTTTCTATTTTTGATTACTTGTTGATAGAAGATTTTCGGCTCAAATCATCTGAATCTCGATCGGGACTAGATAAGACATGTGAAATCAACGTAGCTCGGGCACTGCCAGATTTGGACAAAATTGTAGGCTAATTTGATTGTAAACGGGCAAACGAACGAGAATCATTACTCCGCAATGAGGTGGCGAGATTTTAGGCGAATTCCTTCTCTAAGACCCTTAATTTGCTATTTTCCGCTTCTATTAAGCTTTCGTTTTCTCAAGAAATCCGCTTAGGAAGTTCGAAATTCGATTCAGGTTCCATTTTATCGTATCCCAGGCATAATAATAGCTTTACATTCGCTATTTTCTTCTTCTTATTTTTTTTCTATTTTCTGTGAAAATTTAGCGATTTTTGTTGTCGTGAGCCGGTACTGTGCAGAAGGGTATGACGCAGATTACTCCGGAGACGGTTAACTCATTAAAAAAAATTATTTCGACTGTTTTAGCCATAATTTACGTAAACGGTCGCGAAACAAGGACTGCCCAGGGAGGTCACCCATCCTAGCCATGACATCGCGCTAGAACGCTTAACTTCATGATTCTGATTAGGCGAGAGAAGTGCCGCCCGCTCCACACGTACTCGAACTCCCACTCAATGTCGGGTGCGATCATACCAGCACTAATGTACCATATCCCATCAGAACTCCGAAGTTAAGCGTGCATGGACGAGAGCAGTACTAGGATGGGTGACCCCCTGGGAAGTCCTCGTGTTGCACTCTTTTTCGTGTTTTTCTATTTTTGATTGCTTGTTGACAGACAATTTTCGGCTCAAATCATCTGAATCTCGATCGGTACAAGATAAGACATGTGAAATTAACGTAGCACGGGCACTTCCGGATTTGGACAAAATTGTAGCCTAATTTGATTATAAACGGGCAAACGAACGAGACTCATTTCTCCGCAATGAGCTGGCGAGATTTTAACCGAATTCCTTCTCTAAGAACCTTTTATTTCGATTTTCAGCTTCTGTTAAACTTTCGTTTACTCGAGAAATCCGCTTAGGATTTTCAAAATTCGACTCCGGTTCCATTTTATCGTATCCTAGGCATAATAATAGCTTTACATTCGCTATTTTCTTCTTCTTATTTTTTTCTATTTTCTGGGAACATTTAGAGATTTTTGTTGTCGTGAGCCGGTTCTGTGCGGAAGGGTATAACGCAGATTACTCCGGAGACGGTTAACTCATTAAAAACAATTATTTCGACTGTTTTATCCATAATTTACGTAAACGGTCGCGACACGAGGACTGCCCAGGGAGATCACCTATCCTAGCTCTGCCATCGCGCTAGAACGCTTAACTTCATGGTTTTGATTAGGCGAGAGCAGTGCCGCGTGTTGTCGTTCGCCGCCCGCTCCACACGTACTCGAGGGATATAAGAATAAACATTCCACTCAATTTCGGGTGCGATCATACCAGCACTAATGCACTGGATCCCATCAGAACTCCAAAGTTAAGCGTGCTTGGACGAGAGCAGTACTAGGATGGGTGAGACCCCCTAGGAAGTCCTCGTGTTGCTTCCTTTTTCGTGTTTTTCTATTTTTGATTATTTGTTGACAGACGATTTTCGGCTCAAATCATCTGAATCTCGATCGGGACCAGAAAAGACATGTGAAATCTACGTAGCTCGGGTACTGCCGGATTTGGACAAAATTGTAGGCTAATTTGATTTTAAACGGGCAAACGAACGAGACTCATGAGCTGGCGAGATTTTAGCCAAATTCCTTCTCTAAGACCCTCTAATTTGCGATTTTCCGCTTCTGTTAAGCTTCCATTTCCTCGATATATCCGCTAAGGAAGTTCGAAATTTGATTCTGGTTCCGATTTATCGTATCCCAGGCATAATAATAGCTTTACTTTCGCTATTTTCTTCTTCTTATTTTTTTCTATTTTCTGGGAACATTTAGCTATTTTTGTTGTCGTGAGCCGGTTCTGTGCGGAAGGGTATGACGCAGATTACTCCGGAGACGGTTAACTCATTAAAAACAATTATTTCGATTGTTTTAGCCGTAATTTACGAAACGGACACGACACGAGGACTTTCCAGGGAGGTCACGCATCCTAGCTCTGCCATCGCGCTAGAACGCTTAACTTCATGGTTTTGATTGGGCGAGAGCAGAGTGCCGCGTTTTATCCATCGCCACCCGCTCCACACGTACTCGAGGGATATAAGAATAAACATCCCAATCAATGTCGGGTACGATCATACCAGCACTAATGCACCGGATTCCATCAGAAATCCGAATGGGTGACCTCCTGGGAAGTCCTCGCGTTGCACCATTTTTCGTGTTTTTCTATTTTTGCTTACTTGTGGAAAGACGATTTTCGGCTGAAATCATCTGAATCTCGATCGGGACCAGATAAGACGTGAAATTAACGTAGCTCGGGCACTGCCGGATTTGGACAAAATTGTAGGCTAATTTGGTTGTAAACGGGCATAGGAGCGAAACTCATTACTCCGGAGACGGTTAACTCATTAAAAAAAATTATTTAGGCTGTTTTATCCATAATTTACGTAAACGGTCGCGATACGAGGACTTCCCAGCGAGATCACCCATCCTAGCTCTGCCATCGCGCCAGAACGCTTAACTTCATGGTTCTGATTGGGCGAGAGCAGTGCCGCGTGTTGTCCATCGCCACCCGCGCCACACGTACTCGAGGGATATAAGAAAAAACATCCCACTCAATATCGGGTGCGATCATACCAGCACTAATGCACCGGATCCCATCAGAACTTCGAAGTTAAGCGAGCTTGGGCGAGAGCTGTACTAGGATGGGTGACCTCCTAGGAAGTCCTCGTGTTGCACCCCTTTTCGTGTTTTTCTATTTTTGATAACTTGTTGACAGACGATTTTCGGCTCAAATCATCTGAATCTAGATCGGGACCAGATAAGACATTTGAAATCAACGTAGCTCGGGCACTTCCGGATCTGGACAAAATTGTAGCCTAATTTGATTGAAAACGCGCAAACGAACGAGACTCATTACTTTGCAATGAGCTGGCAAGAGTTAAGCCGAATTCCTTCTCTAAGACCCTCTAATTTGCGATTTTCAGCTTCTGTTAAGCTTCTGTTTCCTTGAGAAATCCGCTTAGGAAGTTCGAAATTCGATTTCGGTTCCATTTTATTGTATCCCAGGCATAATAATAGCTTTACATTCGCTATTTTCTTCTTCTTATTTTTTTTCTATTTTCTGGGAACATTTGGTGATTTTTGTTGTCCGTGAGCTGGTTCTTTGCGGAAGGGTATGACACGAGGAATGCCCAGGGAGGTCACCCATCCTAGCTCTGCCATTGCGCAAGAACGCTTAACATCATGGTTCTGATTGGGCGAGAGCAGTGCCGCGTGTTGTCCATAGCCGCCCGCTCCACACGTACTCGAGGGATATAAGAATAAACATTCCACTCAATGTCGGGTGCGATCATACCAGCACTAATACACCGGATCCCATCGGAACGCTGAAGTTAAGCGTGCTTGGGCGAGAGCAGTGACCCCCTGGGAAGTCCTCGTGTTGCACGTCTTTTCGAGTTTTTCTATTTTTGATTACTTGTTGACAGAAGATTTTCGGCTCAAATCATCTTAATCTCGATCGGGACCAGATAAGACATGTGAAATCAACGTAGCTCGGGCACTGCCGGATTTGACAAAATTGTAGGCTAATTTGGTTGTAAATGGGCAAACGAACGAGATTCATTACTCTGCAATGATTTGGCGAGAGTTTAGCCGAATTCCTTCTCTAAGACCCTCTAATTTGCGATTTTTCGCTTCTGTTAAGCTTCCGTTTCCTCGAGAAATCCGCTTAGGAAGTTCGAAATTCGATTTCGGTTCCATTTTATCGTATCCCAAGTATAATAATAGCTTTACATTCGTTATTTTATTCTTCTTATTTTTTTCTATTTTATGGGAACATTTAGCGATTTTTGTTGTCGTGAGCCGATTCTGTGCGGAAGGGAATGACGCTGATTACTCCGAAGACGGTTATCTCATTAAAAACAATTATTTCGACTGTTTTATCCATAATTTAAGTAAACAGTCGCAACACGAGGACTTCCCAGGGAGTTCACCGATCCTAGCTCTGCCATCACGTTAGAACGCTTAACTTCATGGTTTTGATTGGGCGAGAGCAGTGCCGCGTGTTGTTCATCGCCGCCCTCGCCACACGTACTCGAGTGATATAAAAATAAATATCTAACTCAATGTTGGGTGTGATCATAACAGCACTAATGCACCGGTTCCCATCACAACTCCGAAGTTAAGCGTGCTAGGGCGAGACCAGTACTAGGATGGGTGACCCCTTGGAAAGTCCTCGTGTTGCACCCCTTTTCGTGTTTTTCAATTTTTGATTACTTGTTGACAGACGATTTTCGGCTCAAATCATCTGAAAATCGATCGGGACCAGATAAGACATTTGAAATCAACGTAGCTCGGGCACTGCCGGATTTGGACAAAATTGTAGGCTAATTTGATTGTAAACGGGAAAAACGAACAAGACTCATTACTCCGCAATGAGGTGGTGAGATTTTAGCCGAATTCCTTCTCTAAGACCCTCTAATTTGCGATTTTCGGCTTTTGTTAAGCTTCCGTTTCCTTGAGAAATCCGCTTAGGAAGTTCGAAATTCGATTCCGGTTCCATTTTATCGTATCCCAAGCATAATAATAGCTTTCTATTCGCTATTTTTTTCTTCTTATTTCTTTATATTTTCTGAGAACATTTAGCGATTTTTGTTGTCGTGAGCCAGTTCTGTGCGGAAGAGGTATGACGTAGATTACTCCGGAGACGGTTAACTCATTAAAAACAATTATTTTGACTGTTTTATCCATAGTTTACATAAACGGTCGCGACACAAGGACTGCCCAGGGAAGTCACCCATCCTAGCTCTGCCATCGCGCCAGAACGCTTAACTTCATGGTTCTGATTGGACGAGAGCAGTGCCGCGTGTTGTCCATCGCCGCCCGCTCCACACGTACTCGAGGGATATAAGAATAAACATCCCACTCAATATCGAGTGCGATCATACGAGCACTAATTCACCGGATCCCATCAGAACTACGAAGTTAAGCGTGCTTGGGCAAGAGCAGTATTAGGATGTGTGACCCCCAGGGAAGTCCTCGTGTTGCACGCCTTTTCTTGTTTTTGTATTTTTGATTACTTGTTGACAGAAGATTTTCGGCTCAAATCATCTGAATCTCGATCGGGACCAGATAAGACATGTGAAATCAACGTAGCTCGAGCACTGCCGGATTTGGACAAAATTGTAGGCTAATTTGATTGTTAACGGGCAAACGAACGAGACTCATTACTCCCCAATGAGGTGGTGAGATTTTAGCCGAATTCCTTCTCTAAGACCCTCTAATTTGCAATTTTCCGGTTCTGTTAAGCTTCTGTTTCCTAGAGAAATCCGTTTAGGAAGTTCGAAATTCGATTTCGGTTCCATTTTATCGTATCCCAAGCATAATAATAGCTTTCCATTCGCTATTTTCTTCTTATTTTCTTATATTTTCTTGGAACATTTAGCGATTTTTGTTGTCGTGAGCCATTTCTGTGCGGAAGGGTATGACGCAGAATACTCTGGAGACGGTTAACTCATTAAAAACAATTATTTCGACTGTTTTATCCATAGTTTACGTAAACGGTCGCGACACAAGGACTGCCCAGGGAAGTCACCGATCCTAGCTCTGCCATCGCGCCAGAACGCTTAACTTCATGGTTCTGTTTGGATGAGAGCAGTGCCGCGTGTTGTCCATCGCTGCCCGCTCCACACGTACTCGAGGGATATAAGAATAAACATCCACTCAATGTCGGGGGCGATCATACTAGCACTAATTCACCGGATCCCATCAGAACTCCGAAGTTAAGCGTGCTTGGGCGAGAGATGTACTAGGATGGGTGAACCCCTGGGAAGTCCTCGTGTTGCACGTCTTTTCGTGTATTTCTATTTTTGATACTTGTTGACAGACGATTTTCGGCTCAAATCATCTGAATCTCGATCGGGACCAGATAAGACATATGAAATCAACGTAGCTCGGGCACTGCCGGATTTGGACAAAATTGTAGGCTAATTTGATTGTAAACGGGCAAACGAACGAGACACATTACTCCGCAATGAGGTGGTGAGATTTTAGCCGAATTCCTTCTCTAAGACCCTCTAATTTGCGATTTTCCGCTTCTGTTAAGCTTCATTTCCTCGAGAAATCTGCTTAGAAGTTCGAAATTCGATTCCGGTTCCATTTTATCGTATCCCAGGTATAATAATAGCTTTACATTCGCTACTTTTTTCTTCTTATTTTTTTATATTTTTTGGAAACATTTAGCGATTTTTGTTGTCGTGAGCCAGTTCTGTGCGAAAGGGTAAGACGTAGATTACTCCAGAGACGGTTAACTCATTAAAAACAATTATTTTGACTGTTATATATATAGTTTATGTAAACGGTCGCGACACAAGGACTGCCCAGGATAGTCACCCATCCTAGCTCTTCCATCGCGCCAGAACGCTTAACTTCATGGTTCTGATTGGATGAGAGCGGTGCCGCGTGTTGTGCATCGCCGCCCGCTCCACACGTACTCGAGGGATACATAAATAAACATCCCACTCAATATCGAGTGCGATCAAAGAGCACTAATTCACCGGATCCCATCAGAAATACAAAGTTAAGCGTGCTTGGGCGAGAGCAATACTAGGATAGGTGACCCCCTTGGAAGTCCTCGTGTTGCACGCCTTTTCGTGTTTTTCTATTTTTGACTACTTGTGACAGAAGATTTTTGGCTCAAATCATCTGAATCTCGATCGGGACCAGATAAGACATGTGAAATCAACGTACCTCGGGCACTGCCGGATAAGGACAAAATTGTAGCCTAATTTGATTGTAAACGGGCAAATGAACGAGCCTCATTACCCTGCAATGATCTGGTGACAATTCAGCCGAATTCCTTCTCTAAGACCCTCTAATTTGCGATTTTCCGCTTCTGTTAAGCTTCCGTATCCTCGAGAAATCAGCTTAGAAAGTTTGAAATTCGATTCCGGTTCCATTTTATCGTATCCCAGGCATAATAATAGCTTTACATTTGCTATTTTCTTTTTCTTATTTTTTTTTCTATTTTCTGGAAACATTTAGCAATTTTTGTTGTCGTGAGCCGGTTCTGTGCGGAAGTGTATGACGCAGATTACTCCGGAGACGGTTAACTCATTAAAAACAATTATTTAGACTGTTTTACCCATAATTTACGAAAACGGTCGCGACACGAGGAATGCCCAGGGAGGTCACCCATCCTGGCTCTGTCATTGCTCCAGAACGCTTAACTTCATGGTTCTGATTGGGCGAGAGCAGTGCCGCGTCTTGTCCATCGCCGCCCACTCCACACATACTCGAGGGGTATAAGAATAAACATCCCAGTCAATGTCGGGTGCGATCATACCAGCACTTATGCACCAGATCCCATCAGAACTCTGAAGTTAATCGTGCTTGGGCGAGAGCAGTACTAGGATGGGGTCCCCTGGGAAGTCCTCGTGTTACACCCCTTTTCGTGTTTTTCTATTTTTGATTACTTGTTGACAGACGATTTTCGGCTCAAATCATCAGAATCTCGATCGGGACCAGATAAGACATGTTAAATCAATGTAGCTCGGGCACTGCCGGATTTGGAAAAATTTAAAGGCTAATTTGATTGTAAACGGGCAAACGAACGAGACTCATTACTCCGCAATGAGCTGGCGAGATTTTAGCCGAATTCCATCACTAAGACCCTCTAATTTGCGATTTTCTGCTTCTGTCAAGTTTCCGTTTCCTCGAGAAATCCGCTTAGGAAGTTCGAAATTCGATTCTGGATCCATTTTATCGTATCCCAGGCATAATAATAGCTTTACATTCGTTATTTTCTTCTTATTTTTTTTCTATTTTCTGGGAATATTTAGCGATTTTTGTTGTCGTAAGCCGGTTCTGTGCGGAAGGGTATGATGCAGATTACTCCGGAGATGGTAAACTCATTAAAAACAATTATTTCGACTGTTTTAGCCTTAATTTACGTAAACGGTTGCGACACGAGGACTGCCTAGGGAGGTTTCCCATCCTAGCTCTACCATCGCGCTAGAACGCTAAACTTCATGGTTCTGATTGGGAGAGAGAAGTGCCGCGTGTTGTTTGCCGCCCGCTCCACACGTACTCGAAGGATATAAGAATAAACATCCCACTCAATGTCGGGTGCGATCATACCAGCACTAATGCACCGGATCCCATCAGAACTCCGAAGTAAAGCGTGCTTGGGCGAGAAGCAGTACTTGGATGGGTGACCGCCTGGGAAGTCCTCGTGTTGCTCCCCTTTTCGTGTTTTTCTATTTTTGATTACTTGTTGACAGAAGATTTTCCGCTCAAATCATCTGAATCTCAATCGGGACCAGAAAAGACATGTGAAATCAACGTAACTCGGGCACTGCCGGATTTGGACAAAATTGTAGGCTAATTTGATTGTAAACGTGCAAACGAACGAGACTCATTACTCCGCAATGAGCTGGCGAGAGTTTAGCCAATTCCTTCTCTAAGACCATCTAATTTGCGATTTTCCGCTTCTGTTAAGCTTCTGTTTCCTCGAGGAATCTGCTTAGGAAGTTCGTAATTCGATTCCGATTCCATTTTATCGTATCCCAGGCATAATAATAGCTTTACATTCGCTATTTTCTTATTCTTATTTTTTTTTCTATTTTCAGGGAACTTTTAGGGATTACTCCGGAGACAGTTAACTCATTAAAAACATTTATTTCGACTGTTTTATCCATAGTTTACGTAAACGGTCGCAACACAAGGACTGCCCAGGGAAGTCACTGATCCTAGCTCTGCCATCGCCCCAGAACGCTTAACTTCATGGTTCTGATTGGGCGAGAGCAGTGCCGCGTGTTGTCCATCGCCGCCCACTCCACACATACTCGAGGGGTATAAGAATAAACATCCCAGTCAATGTCGGGTGCGATCATACCAGCACTTATGCACCAGATCCCATCAGAACTCTGAAGTTAATCGTGCTTGGGCGAGAGCAGTACTAGGATGGGGTCCCCTGGGAAGTCCTCGTGTTACACCCCTTTTCGTGTTTTTCTATTTTTGATTACTTGTTGACAGACGATTTTCGGCTCAAATCATCAGAATCTCGATCGGGACCAGATAAGACATGTTAAATCAATGTAGCTCGGGCACTGCCGGATTTGGAAAAATTTGAAGGCTAATTTGATTGTAAACGGGCAAACGAACGAGACTCATTACTCCGCAATGAGCTGGCGAGATTTTAGCCGAATTCCATCACTAAGACCCTCTAATTTGCGATTTTCTGCTTCTGTCAAGTTTCCGTTTCCTCGAGAAATCCGCTTAGGAAGTTCGAAATTCGATTCTGGATCCATTTTATCGTATCCCAGGCATAATAATAGCTTTACATTCGTTATTTTCTTCTTATTTTTTTTATTTTCTGGGAATATTTAGCGATTTTTGTTGTCGTAAGCCGGTTCTGTGCGGAAGGGTATGATGCAGATTACTCCGGAGATGGTAAACTCATTAAAAACAATTATTTCGACTGTTTTAGCCTTAATTTACGTAAACGGTTGCGACACGAGGACTGCCTAGGGAGGTTTCCCATCCTAGCTCTACCATCGCGCTAGAACGCTAAACTTCATGGTTCTGATTGGGAGAGAGAAGTGCCGCGTGTTGTTTGCCGCCCGCTCCACACGTACTCGAAGGATATAAGAATAAACATCCCACTCAATGTCGGGTGCGATCATACCAGCACTAATGCACCGGATCCCATCAGAACTCCGAAGTAAAGCGTGCTTGGGCGAGAGCAGTACTTGGATGGGTGACCGCCTGGGAAGTCCTCGTGTTGCACCCCTTTTCGTGTTTTTCTATTTTTGATTACTTGTTGACAGAAGATTTTCCGCTCAAATCATCTGAATCTCAATCGGGACCAGAAAAGACATGTGAAATCAACGTAACTCGGGCACTGCCGGATTTGGACAAAATTGTAGGCTAATTTGATTGTAAACGTGCAAACGAACGAGACTCATTACTCCGCAATGAGCTGGCGAGAGTTTAGCCAATTCCTTCTCGAAGACCATCTAATTTGCGATTTTCCGCTTCTGTTAAGCTTCTGTTTCCTCGAGGAATCTGCTTAGGAAGTTCGTAATTCGATTCCGATTCCATTTTATCGTATCCCAGGCATAATAATAGCTTTACATTCGCTATTTTCTTATTCTTATTTTTTTTTCTATTTTCAGGGAACTTTTAGGGATTACTCCGGAGACAGTTAACTCATTAAAAACAATTATTTCGACTGTTTTATCCATAGTTTACGTAAACGGTCGCGACACAAGGACTGCCCAGGGAAGTCACTGATCCTAGCTCTGCCATCCCCTTAGAACGATTAACTTCATGGTTATGATTGGACGAGAGCAGTGCCGCGTGTTGTCCATCGCAGCCCGCTCCACACGTACTCGAGGGATATAAGAATAAACATCCCACTCAATGTCGGGGGCGATCATACCAGCACTAATTCAACGGATCCCATCAGAACTCCGAAGTTAAGCGTGCTTGGGCGAGACCAGTACTAGGATGGGTGACCCCCTGGGAAGTCTTCGTGTTGCACGTCTTTTCATGTTTTTCTATTTTTGATTACTTGTTGACAGACGATTTTCGGCTCAAATCATCTGAATCTCGATCGGGACCAGATAAACCATGTGAAATCAACGTAGCTCGGGTACTGCCGGATTTGGACAAAATTGTAGGCTAATTTGATTGTAAACGGGCAAACGAACGAGACTCATTACTCCGCAATGAGGTGGCGAGATTTTAGCCGAATTTCTTCTCTAAGACCCTCTAATTTGCGATTTTCCGCTTCTGTTAAGCTTCCATTTCCTGTAGAAATCCGCTTAGGAAGTTTGAAATTCGATTCCGGTTCCATTTTATCGTATCCCAGGCATAATAATATCTTTACATTCGCTATTTTCTTCTTCTTATTTTTTTTCTATTTTCTGGGAACATTTAGCGATTTTTTTTGTCGTGAGCTGGTTCTGTGCGGAAGGGTATGATGCAGATTACTCTTGAGACGGTTAACTCATTAAAAACAATTATTTCGACTGTTTTAGCCTTAATTTACGTAAACAATCGCGACACGAGTACTGCCTAGGGAGGTCACCCATCCTTGTTCTGCCATCGCGCTAGAACGCTTAACTTCATGGTTCTGATTGGGCGAGAGCAGTGCCGCGTGTTGTCCATCGCCGCCCGCTCCACACGTACTCGAGGGATATAAAAATAAACATCCCACTCAATGTCGGGTGCGATCATACCAGCACTAATGCATTGGATCCCATCAGAACTCCTGTAAGGCCCGAGATTTTGTTACTGTAATCTGAGATTAATCTGAAATGATTTATTTATTTATTTAAAGATGATTATATACGGAACGGATCAGATCGGGAGAGCCGAAAGAAAGAATCACATTAGGTGTGAAGAATATAATCGGCGCACATGCGCGGCTTGAATGCGCGCATATGCGCGGAACGTCCAGAGAGTTCGGCGCACATGCGCGGCGGAGGGCGCGCATATGCGCGAGTAAGGGAATGTGCGAGACAGAACATCTCGCGCATATGCGCGAGAAATGTCGCGCATATGCGCTAGAGGATAAACCACAAGGTGCCGGGCAGAAAGCCAGGCGCATATGCGCGACCTTGTCCGCGCATATGCGCGAGGCATGCAAAACGAAAGGATGCCACTTGCCATCACCGTGCGACGTGTATATGTATATATATATATATAAGCAAAGTCAAATTCTCAGAAATAAGAAGAAGAGAGGAACCGAAGCTCCAAGTTCCTGATGTGCGAAAATTGAACGCCACGCAAATTCCGTCTGTCTGATTTTGAATCCGAGTACGGTATCGTGTTAATAGCGACGACAGCTACAACTAGACGTAAGTTTTGTTACGTTTAGACATGATTTGAATTTATGATATTGTCAGAATTGAATATGAATCAGATATGATGTTCCTGCTACAGTAGGCATTGTATAATTGAAGTCAGATTAAAGAATAGACTGGTTATACAATTATTATGAATTTTAGAGTTGATTTAGTTGAGATTCTATATCAGAGTTGTGTTATTATTCAAATTTTGAATTGTACGGATACTGATTATGTATTCTGGTATTATATCTGTGATGTTGAGATTGACGGGGTATCAAGACTGTATTGTTATGCTGTCGAAACATCAGTAGATTGATATTGATCAGATTCAGTAATGATTTCGATTGTATCGTGATATCATTGATATGAATTAGATTGTACCTTGTTCAGATATGGATCAGATTATATACCGATTTGAGTATTGATCAGAACGGGTCTTGAATTGAGTTATATACTGATATGGTATTTATGTGACTTGTCATTGCCAGACTGGGTATGGACAGATTGACATACAAGACTTCGTCTACATCAGATCGTGAAGAGAAAGGTATAAATAAATGTTGATTCGGGATTGCACAACTCGAGTTAGGTTTGACTTGAGTTTCCCAAAATCACATACTTTACTTTATTGCATTGATATTTGCAGATTATCAGATTGATATGTTTAGTCTATTGAATTATAGCAGAGCCAGAGTTTGAGTCTAGGGCAGATCAGCCTAGCTAGGGCAGAACCGCCGAGTCTTTGAAAGAACCGCGTAGACTCTAGACTTACGGTGTATCGATGAGCTTAGATGTAGATCGACGTCTATTGTAGACATTCGATACAGCATACCAAAGTCTAAATTAGATCAGGATCCCTAGATTAGAATGAGAGATGAGTCGAGTCTTAGATATTGAGACTAGAATTTGATTTACAGATCCGTATTGATTTATGTTTCGTAGATTACGATTCATGTTTTATTTACAGACTGTTATTGATACATGTTGTTTGATTATGCTACATGTGATAAGATATAATTCATGCTTTTATGTTAATTCAGTTAACTGCATGTATACATTATTTATACTGGGATTTATTCTCAGCGGAGTATCCGACTGTTGTCTTGTTTTGTATGTGTGCATGACAACAGGTGGGACAGGATCGGGGTCAAGAAGATGATGAGAGAAGACGAGTTTAGAGTGGTGATTCCGGACTTATTGTAGATTTGGTTTAATACTTAAAATTTAGTAGTTGAACCTTAGACTAGTTTGAATAATTATTGTACATTATTGTACTTATATAATGAGATGTATATTAGTTACATTCCATTACGCTCCGCACTTGCATTTTAAAAAGAAAAAATTTTAGACCCTGATTATCTGAATTGATAATTAACTTCCAAAGATGATTAAGACAAACGATTAGCGTCCGGGACCCCACAACAGGTGGTATCAGAGCGATAGATCCTTTAGACTGAGATAGAAGAGAATGAGCGGGGTAGATAGATTGAGTTTTCTTTCCTTGCATGTGATTGCTAGCGTGAGAATTATTTTAATGTTGAACGACATTGCGTATGCTAGCATGACATTATGCTTTACTGCTTCGAAATACATGGTTACCTGATTATCTGATTTGAGTTGGTATTATGTATTATTGAGTATGAATCAGATCTGATTCATGATCAGCAGTAAGATGATCAGAGAAAGATTTGGAACAGATTTGTAGTATTTGAGTACTAATGTTTTGATAAGCAGATATACCTCCACGGAGAATTCCAGAAAGGGGTAGTACTTCGACTGAACAGATAGATGTATCAGAAACTCATATGGAAATACAGTTGAAAGAATTTCAGGTATTTCAGCCGCCGAACTTGAGTGGTACCGAGACGTCTGAAGATTGTGAGAACTGGTTTGATGACATAGAAATACTGTTTGATTTACTTAATAATTCAGATGAGCAGAGAATTAAACTGATATTCCACTAGTTACGAGAGACTGCCAGGAGTTGGTGGATTACAAGTAAAAGAATGCTAGAACAGAGAGGTACAGTGATTTCGTGGGAAATATTCAGAACTGAATTTTATCGAAGATTTTTCTCAGTTTCGTACCGAGAGGACAAGAAAGCAGAGTTTGAGAACTTGAGACAAGGTCAACTGAATATTGAAGAATATGTTGCTAAATTCTCTACTCTACTGCGTTTTGCTCCTAATGTAATTGGAAATGATGAAGCTGTAGCGGATCAGTTCATTAGAGGATTGAACTCGGAGATAGTTGCATTGATGAATATGCAGCGACCTTATCATTTTTCTGATGCATTGAGTAAAGCGAAGAGAGCGGAGGCGAGTCTGATTAGACAACTAAAAAGGGTGTGTGCGATGCAACCCCAGACACAGCAATCCCCTCTCCGATTTGATCGCGGCAGCACGAGTGGAAAGCAAGATTTGCTGAAAGCTCGAAAGAAACCATTCAAGAAGTTAAGGAGCGGACTGAGCGGTTCAACTAGCTCCAGTGGTTCCAGCTCAAGTTATACTGGAGTGTATTGCAAGATTTGCGGAGGGAGACATTCCACAGGGCAATGCTAGGGAGTGACTGGTAGTTGTCGTATCTGCCGACAGCCGGGACACTTTGCTAGAGTTTGTCCCCAGAGAGATTCCCGCAGATTTCAGAGAGCTAGACCATCTGGTGGTAGTGACCGAGGAACAGACCCAAGAGGCACTTGATGATATAGTGGCAAGTACTGTTCTTTTATGATTATATTGCATATGTATTGATATATATTAATGCATTTCTTACAATTGTCTCTGACTTAGTTGCATTGATATATACGGTACCTGTTGGGTCTGTATTGCGGTAGTATTAATTTTTGTACCTTCTGGGAAAGAAAAATTGATATCAGAGATTTCTGTGATATATTGTATACTACAGTAAGATGAGAATGAGATCGAGTTAAATTATGATGTACTTGTGTTTTCTGATTTGATTTCATGATTGACATTAATATGCTGAACAAGTACAGAACTATTATAGATTCCTTTCAGGAGAGTATAAGATTCAGACCAGATATGGCTGATGAGTAGAGATTTCACGGTAAGGATTCTAGATTCAGAATTCCTTTGATATTTATGTTGTCTAGGGACTCGATTGTTGCAGAAAGGAGCAGATGGCATCCTTATGTATTCAGTAGACATACTGAAATCGAGTCTAGCATTGGCAGATTTGCCAATGATGTACGAGTTAGCTGATGTTTGCCCAGATAAGATTTCAGATTTGCTTTATATCAGAAAGATAGATTTCAGAATTGAATTGAGACCAGATAATGTTTATTGTTTTAGAATTCAGTACAGAATGATATTGAATGTCCAGAATGACACTGAATGAATTGAAAGAATTAAAAGATCAGTAGAAGAGTACCGACAAGGAGTTACATCTGATTTATTGTTTCTCTTTGGCATATTTCAGTATGTTCAGAGATATTCTGATGATTTCATGCTCGTTGTATCTATGATATTTTGATATATTCGCAGCATCTGATTGATTGAATCGAATAACTGAAGATTGAATGGGATATTCTGAGAAATGTGATTATTGTATACAGAAATTTTTCAGATATGAATTCTGCTTGAAACAGATTGTATTCAGAGTGTGCGATATCTGAAGTTAGTATACCGATTGTTCTTGACACAGTTAAAATTGTGATCAGTGACTGAGAACGATACCGATATCAGAAATATCAGAGAATTTATTTTGTCAGAGTGGGCAGATTGTATTATCTGAGTATGTTTTGAACTGCTTGAGAATTGTTAGCTTCTAGATCAGTATAGATTATTGATATTCCGAATCTGATTTGATAGTACGGTTATTCTGAGTCAGTGTTTGATATAGATTATTCAAACCGAATCAGAACTGAATTCAAGAATTACAGCAGTTCAGAAATATAATCAGAATGTCCAGAACTTAATTTCGATAATCAGAGCAGAGCATCGATCAGGGTGACAGATATGTGATTTTTACTGTATGAAAATGATTATCTTGTAATGTCAAATGTTTCAGAATTGTACAACAGAATTTGATATCGATAATCAGAACCGAATACCAGGTAGGTATTTTTCTTTAATTTATATTATTAACTGATTGTTTATACCAAATAGTTCGAATTGGAAATGACAGATTGGGTCAGAAGCGCACAGAAATGGATTCAGTAGTCGTTCAGGTAACAGAAAGTATATGATAATTCGAACAGATAGTTTTTATATAGACAGATTAAATCAGTTGTGACAGAATTGGTACTGAAATGTTGGTAGAACTTGTACTAAAATGTCTGAATTGCCAATAAATGAAGACAGAAAGATAGAAATCAAAAGATTTATTACAGAATTTGTATATTTCTGACTAGACATGGGGAGTATACTTCGATGAATTCCGTAATGAGATCACTGCAATACTTTCCAGATTGTGATGTAATGTGATTGTGATTGACAGATTGTTCAATCTATATCTATTAGTTTGTACCAGATAACATACAAACATGACCAAATGACACAGATCGATGTCAGAAAAGTGGTCAGAATAACTAGAATGCCGAAGTAGAGTATATCAGATTGTGATTTTGCTTGATTTTGTGCTTGTGGCAGAATATACCACGAACTCTTTTCTATACTATCCAGATATGGGAAGTTATTTATAGAGCCGTAGTGCTGGATGTTAGCACTAGTGAAAACGAAACATTATTACTTTGTGCATTCTGGTCCAATGAGAACTGCAGATTTCCTGCGTATAAGGATAATGACTCAAAGATATCTGAGATAAGATCTGATACAGTCTGAGATAGAGCAAGAAAAATGGAACTGATTCAGAAGAAAATGAAAATTATTCTGTTGTTGAAAACACAGTAAGATTTTCAAAATAGCAAAGAGATTATTTGAAAGACAGAATCTGATATGAGATTGAGATTTCAGAATTGATTCATTGAGATGAGTTTCTGATTTAAACTCTGTATACATTCTTCTGATATATCTGAATTGGTTACTTGCGAGTTCGAGGACGAACTCCGATCTAAGAGGGGGAGAAATGTAAGGCCCGAGATTTTGTTACTGTAATCTGAGATTAATCTGAAATGATTTATTTATTTATTTAAAGATGATTATAGACGGAACGGATCAGATCGGGAGAGCCGAAAGAAGAAATCACATTAGGTGTGAAGAATATAATCGGCGCACATGCGCGGCTTGAATGCGCACATATGCGCGGAACGTCCAGAGAGTTCGGCGCACATGCGCGGCGGAAGGCGCGCATATGCGCGAGTAAGGGAATGTGCGAGACAGAACATCTCGCGCATATGCGCGAGAAATGTCGCGCATATGCGCGAGAGGATAAACCACAAGGTGCCGGGCAGAAAGCCAGGCGCATATGCGCGACCTTGTGCGCGCATATGCGCGAGGCATGCAAAACGAAAGGATGCCACTTGCCATCACCGTGCGACGTGTATATGTATATATATATATATATAAGCAACGTCAAATTCTCAGAAATAAGAGGAAGAGAGGAACCGAAGCTCCAAGTTCCTGATGTGCGAAAATTGAACGCCACGCAAATTCCGTCTGTCTGATTTTGAATCCGAGTACGGTATCGTGTTACTAGCGACGACAGCTACAACTGGACGTAAGTTTTGTTACGTTTAGACATGATTTGAATTTATGATATTGTCAGAATTGAATATGAATCAGATATGAAGTTCCTGCTACAGTAGGCATTGTATAATTGAAGTCAGATTAAAGAATAGACTGGTTATACAATTATTATGAATTTTAGAGTTGATTTAGTTGAGATTCTATATCAGAGTTGTGTTATTATTCAAATTTTGAATTGTACGGATACTGATTATGTATTCTGGTATTATATCTGTGATGTTGAGATTGACGGGGTATCAAGACTGTATTGTTATGCTGTCGAAACATCAGTAGATTGATATTGATCAGATTCAGTATTGATTGAGATTGATCAGATTCAGTAATGATTTCGATTGTATCGTGATATCATTGATATGAATTAGATTGTACCTTGTTCAGATATGGATCAGATTATATACCGATTTGAGTATTGATCAGAACGGGTCTTGAATTGAGTTATATACTGATATGGTATTTATGTGACTTGTCATTGCCAGACTGGGTATGGACAGATTGACATACAAGACTTCGTCTTCATCAGATCGTGAAGAGAAAGGTATAAATAAATGTTGATTCGGGATTGCACAACTCGAGTTAGGTTTGACTTGAGTTTCCCAAAATCACATACTTTACTTTATTGCATTGATATTTGCAGATTATCAGATTGATATGTTTAGTCTATTGAATTATAGCAGAGCCAGAGTTTGAGTCTAGGGCAGATCAGCCTAGCTAGGGCAGAACCGCCGAGTCTTTGACAGAACCGCATAGACTCTAGACTTGCGGTGTATCGATGAGCTTAGATGTAGATCGACGTCTATGTAGACATTCGATACAGCATACCAAAGTCTAAATTAGATCAGGATCCCTAGATTAGAATGAGAGATGAGTCGAGTCTTAGATATTGAGACTAGAATTTGATTTACAGATCCGTATTGATTTATGTTTCGTAGATTACGATTCATGTTTTATTTACAGACTGGTATTGATACATGTTGTTTGGTTATGCTACATGTGATAAGATATAATTCATGCTTTTATGTTAATTCAGTTAACTGCATGTATACATTATTTATACTGGGATTTATTCTCACCGGAGTATCCGGCTGTTGTCTTGTTTTGTATGTGTGCATGACAACAGGTGGGACAGGATCGGGGTCAAGAAGATGATGAGAGAAGACGAGTTTAGAGTGGTGATTCCGGACTTATTGTAGATTTGGTTTAATACTTAAAATTTAGTAGTTGAAGCTTAGACTAGTTTGAATAATTGTTGTACATTATTGTACTTATATACTGAGATGTATATTAGTTACATTCCATTACGCTCCGCACTTGCATTTTAAAAAGAAAAATTTTTAGACCCTGATTATCTGAATTGATAATTAACTCCCAAAGATGATTAAGAAAACGATTAGCGTCCGGGACCCCACAACTCCGAAGTTAAGAGTGCTTGGGCGAGAGAAGTACTAGGATGGGTGACCCCCTGGGAAGTCCTCGTGTTGCACCCCTTTTAGTGTTTTTCTATTTTTGATTACTTGTTGACAGACGATTTTCGGCTCAAATCATCGGAATCACGACCAGGACCAGGTAAGACATGTGAAATCAACGTAGCTCGGGCACTGCCGGATTTGGACAAAATTGTAGCCTAATTTGATTGTAAACGGGCAAACGAACGAAACTCATTACTCCGCAATGAGCTGGCGAGATTTTAGCCGAATTCCTTCTCTAAGACCCTCTAATTTGCGATTTTCCGCTTCTGTTAAGCTTTCGTTTCCTCGAGAAATCCGCTTAGGAAGTTCGAAATTCGATTTCGGTTCCATTTTATCGTATCCCAAGCATAATAATAGCTTTACATTTGTTATTTTCATCTTCTTATTTTTTTCTATTTTCTGGGAACATTAAGCGATTTTTGTTATCGTGAGCCGGTTCTGTGCGGAAGGGTATGACGCAGATTACTCCAGAGACGGTTAACTCATTAAAAACAATTATTTCGACTGTTTTATCCATAATTTACGTAAACGGTTGCGACACGAGGACTGCCCAAAGAGGTCACCCAACCTAGCTCTGCCATTGCGCCAGAACGCTTAACATCATGGTTCTGATTGGGCGAGAGCAGTGCCGCGTGTTGTCCATCGCCGCCCGCTCCACACGTACTCGAGGAATATAAGAATAAACATCCCACTCAATTTCGGGTGCGATCATACCAGCACTAATGCACCGGATCCCATCAGAAATCCGAAGTTAAGCGTGCTTGGGCGAGAGCAGTACTAGGATGGGTGACCCCCTGGGAAGTCCTCGTGTTATACCCCTTTTCGTGTTTTTCTATTTTTGATTACTTGTTGACAGACGATTTTCGGCTAAAATAATCTGAATCTTGATCGTGACCAGATAAGACATGTGAAATCAACGTAGCTCGGGCACTGCCGGATTTGACAAAATTGTAGGCTAATTTGGTTGTAAATGGGCAAACGAACGAGATTCATTACTCTGCAATGATTTGGCGAGAGTTTAGCCGAATTCCTTCTCTAAGACCCTCTAATTTGCGATTTTTCGCTTCTGTTAAGCTTCCATTTCCTCGAGAAATCCGCTTAGGAAGTTCGAAATTCGATTTCGGTTCCATTTTATCGTATCCCAAGTATAATAATAGCTTTACATTCGTTATTTTATTCTTCTTATTTTTTTCTATTTTATGGGAACATTTAGCGATTTTTGTTGTCGTGAGCCGGTTCTGTGCGGAAGGGAATGACGCTGATTACTCCGAAGATGGTTATCTCATTAAAAACAATTATTTCGACTGTTTTAGCCTTAATTTACGTAAATGGTCGCGACACGAGGACTGCCCAGGGAGGTCACCCATCCTAGCTCTGCCATCGCGCTAGAACGCTTAACTTCATGGTTCTGATTGGGCGAGAGCAGTGCCGCATGTTGTCCAACGTCGCCCGCTCCACACGTACTCGAGGGATATAAATATAAACATCCCACTCAATGTCGGGTGCGATCATACCAGCACTAATGCATCGGATCCCATCAGAACTCCGAAGTTAAGCGTGCTAGGGCGAGAGAAGTACTAGGAAGGGTGACCCCCCCGGGAAGTCCTCCTGTTGCACCCCTTTTCGTGTTTTTCTATTTTTGATTACTTGTTGACAGACGATTTTCGGCTCAAATCATCGGAATCTCGATCGGGACCAGATAAGACATGTGAAATCAACGTAGCTCGGGCACTGCCGGATTTAGACAAAATTGTAGCCTAATTTGATTGTAAACGGACGAACGAAACTTATTACTCCGCAACGAGGTGGCGAGATTTTAGCCAAATTCCTTCTCTAAGACCCTCTAATTTGCGATTTTCAGCTTCTGTTAAGCTTCCGTTTCCTCGAGAAATCCGCTTAGGAAGTTCAAAATTTGATTCCGGTTCCATTTTATCGTATCGTAGGCATAATAATAGCTTTACATTCGCTATTTCTTCTTCTTATTTTTTTGCTATTTTCTGGGAACATTTAACAATTTTTTTTGTCGTGCGGAAGGGTATGATGCAGATTACTCTGGAGACGGTTAACTCATTAAAAACAATTATTTCTACTGTTTTAGCCTTAATTTACGTAAATGGTCGCGACACGAGGACTGCCCAGGGAGGTCACCCATCCTAGCTCTGCCATCGCGCCAGAACGCTTAACTTCATGGTTCTGATTGGGCGAGAGCAGTGCCGCATGTTGTCCAACGCCGCCCGCTCCACACGTACTCGAGGGATATAAAAATGAACATCCCACTCAATGTCGGGTGCGATCATACCAGCACTAATGCATCGGATCCCATCAGAACTCTGAAGTTAAGCGTGCTAGGGCGAGAGAAGTACTAGGAATGGTGACCCCCTGGGAAGTCCTCGTGTTGCAGCCCTTTTCGTGTTTTTCTATTTTTGATTACTTGTTGACAGACGATTTTCGGCTCAAATCATCTGAATCTCGATCGGGACCAGATAAGACATGTGAAATCAACGTAGCTCGGGCACTACCGGATTTGGACAAAATTGTAGCCTAATTTGATTGTAAACGGGCAAACGAAAGAGACTCATTACTCTGCAATGAGCTGGCGAGATTTTAGCCGAATTCCTTCTCTAAGACCCTCAAATTTGCGATTTTCCGCTTCTGTTAAGCTTCCGTTTCCTCGAGAAATTCGTTTAGGAAGTCTGAAATTCGATTCCGGTTCCATTTTATCGTATCCTAGGCATAATAATAGCTTTACATTCGCTATTTTCTTCTTCTTTTTTTTTTCTATTTTCTGGGAACATTTAGCGATTTTTGTTGTCGTGAGCCGGTTTTGTGCAGAAGAGTACGACGCAGATTATTCTGGAGATGGTTAACTCATTAAAAACAATTATTTCGACTGTTTTAGCCCTAAGTTACGTAAACGGTCGCGACACGAGGAATGCCCAGGGAGGTCACCCATCCTAGCTCTGTCATCGCGCCAGAACGCTTAACTTCATGGTTCTGATTGGACGAGAGCAGTGCCACGTGTTGTCCATCGGCGCCCGCTCCACACGTACTCGAGGGATATAAGAATAAACATCCCACTCAATGTCGGGTGCGATCATACGAGCACTAATGCACCGGATCCCATCAGAACTCCGAAGTTAAGCGTGCTTCGGCGAGAGCAGTACTAGGATGGGTGACCCCCTAGGAAGTCCTCGTGTTGAACCCCTTTTCGTGTTATTGTATTTCTGATTACTTGTTGACAGACGAATTTCGGCTCAAATCATCTGAATCTCGATCAGGACCAGATAAAATATGTGAAATCAACGTAGCACGGGCACTCCCGGTGTAATGCCCGAGATTTTGATTCTGTTAATCTAAGATTATTGATTAAGAATTGAGGTGATTATAGCCGGGCCATTTCGAGACCAGATTGGGCAAAACATATGAAAAGTACAATGTTGGGACAGAACTGTTGGCGCCCGAGCGGTAGGAAATGACCGCCCGAGCGCCAGTGTTCAATAAGAATACTATTCGGGCAGAACCTGTGGCGCCCGAGCGGTAGAAAATTACCGCCCGAGCGCCAATGGATAACAAGCCGAGTACCGGGCAGAGTGTTCGGCGCCCGAGCGGTAGTTTATAACCGCCCGAGCGCCGACTGAAAATCAGGGAGAATGGGACAAATATCTTTACATGCATGAGATATATATATATATATATATATATATATATAAGTTTCCTTCTTCAGAATTTAGCAGGAAGAGTCGAGGATTTCTCTAAGAAATCCTTACGCCTTTTAGCGTATAGATTTGTGATTTGTGAACGTTCCGCCCGTCCGATTTTGAATTCGATTATGAGATATTGGAAGTGATATCTGACTAATATTGTATTGTTGGGTATACCGATATTGTACCGTTATGCCATCGATAGTGAATTAGATTGAGTATTGAGCAGAACAGATTTGATTGGAGCAATGTATTGATATTATACTCCTCGATATTGTTATTGCCAGATTGATATTGTCAGGCTTTGAGTTCGAGACTTTGACAGAGTCAGAGTGACAGAAAGAAAGGTATAAATTAATGTTGAGTTGGGATTGCACAACTCGAGTGAGGTTTGACTCGAGTTTCCCTAAATCACATACCTAGTTTACTGCATTGATATTTGTAGTTAATGAGATTGATGTTTGTAGTCTATTGATTTATAGCCACTGCATGTTTTGACTACTGATTCGTTTAGTCATAGACTGATTCGTCTAGCTATCGGCTGAGTTGCCTAGCTACTGGCTGATTCGCCTAGTCATCGGATGATTCGCCTAGTCCCTGACTGATTCGTCTAATTATTGGCTGATTCGCTTAATCCTTGATTGATTCGTCAATTCTATGGCTGATACGACTAGTTGATTTACAGTTTTGATATCATACATGTTTGTTGATTGGCTGCATGTGAATGATATTTGTTATATGCTTTTGTATATGTTTTTATATGATTGCATGTTTACATTGTTTATACTGGGATTTATTCTCACCGGAGTTATCCGGCTATTGTCTTGTTTTGTATGTGTGCATGACAACAGGTGGGACAGGCTCAGGGTCGAGGAGATGAGGAAAGATCGTGATTAGAGTGGAGGCTCCGGACTTGGATTAGAGATAGGGTTGGACACTTGATATTAGCTGTTAAACCTTAGTTGAATAAATGTATGTGGTACAGGACTTGTACTTTTATACTGAGATGTATATACGTTTTATTTCACTACGTTCCGGATTTTAAAAAAAATTTAGACCCTATTTTATAATTGATTAATTAGTCCCAATGATGATTAAGAACATGATTAGCGTCCGGGCCCCCACAACAGGTGGTATCAGAGCGATAGATCCTTTAGACTGAGAAAGAAGCTAGTGAGCGAGGTAGATTGAGTTTTCTTTCCTTGCTTGTGATTGCTAGTATGCTTTACTGCTTTATATAATACATGTTACTTGACTTATCTGATTCGATTGTGTAATATGTATTATTGGGAACGAATTTGAACCGATTCTTGATCAGCAGTAAGATGATCGGAGGAGGGACTGAATTGAAACAGGTTTGTTGGATTGGGGTTACTAATCCTTTTGATATTCAGATATGCCTCCTCGAAGAATACCAGAACAGGGTAGCACATCGAATCCTCCAATGGATGTTACAGCCACTCCAATGGAGACATTATTGAAAAGGTTTCAGTCGTTCAAACCACCGACACTGAAGGGTACTGAGACATCCGTTGAGTGTGAAAGTTGGTTAGATAACATTGAGATGATGTTTGATTCACTGGAGTACAGTGATGAGCGCCGAATTTAATTGATTGGGCACCAGTTGCTTGATGTTGCAAAGAACTGGTGGATTACGATGAAGAAGGCCTTGGAGCATCGGGGTACGACTATTACTTGGGATGTATTTAAAACTGAGTTTTATCAAAGATTTTTCCCAGTGTCGTACAGAAAAGATAAGGGGGCGGAATTTGCCAATTTGAGACAGGGTCAGCTGAACATTGAAGAATATGTGACCAAGGTCTCTACCTTATTGAAGTTTGCTCCCCATGTGGCTGGAAATGACGAAGCTGTTGCTGATCAGTTCATCAATGGCTTGAATCCCGATATATTTACATTGGTGAACACAGGGCGACCGAATAACCTTGCTGATGCCATGAATAGAGCAAAGGGCGCTGAAGCGGGCCTGATAAGGCAGAGAGGAGCTGCATCTGTTCCCCTAGAATCGAGACCACAGCAACCACCTCCCCGATTTGAGAGTGACAGTAGCAGTGGTAGAAAGAAAGATTTTCTGAAGGCTAGAGGAAAGCAGTTTAAGAAGTCTGGCGGCAGTTCTGCTAGCTCCAGTGGTTCCGAACAGAGTTATACCGACGTTTACTGCGGAAATTGTGGAAGGAGACATTCCACTGAGCAATGCCAAGGAGTACTTGGTAGTTGCCACTTCTGCAAACAACAGGGACATTTTGCCAGAGTGTGTCCACAGAAGGGTTCTCAAGGATCCCAGAGAGCCGAATCATCTGGATCAGCGGCACAGTGGAGTAGACGATCAGCTGCTGTTCCTTCATTTCAGCCAGCACCATCTCAGTCACAGTAGAGGCTAGGAGGAAGTCAGACAGTTGGCCAGCCTCCTAGACAGCAGGCCAGAGTATTTGCTTTGACTGAGGAGCAGGCTCAGGAAGCACCAGATGATGATGTTGCAGGTAACTGTTCTTGATGTAGTTATCCTCCTTTTGTATTGATAAATACGGATGCTTCCCATATGTTTATTTCTGAACGATTTGCATTGAGTCATGCATTGCCTGTTGAAGCTTTATTCTACTGTAGTGTATCTCTTGACTAGTTGGGGAGAGTTTTTATATCAGTGAATTCTGTAAAATATCGTATACTATAGTAGGATGAGAATGAGATTGAGTTAGATCGTGTGGTAGCTTGTATTGTACTAGTGTTGTCTGGTTTTGAGACTGCATTACTGATATTGATATGCTGACCAAGTACAGAGCTATCCTAGATTAGTTCCACAAGATGGTGAAAATCGGACCTGAGATGCCCAAGGGATGAATAGTGTACGATAAGGATTATAGATTGAGAATTCCTTTGATAATTCGTACTATCTATAACTCGATTATTACAGAAAGGAACAGAGGGACTCCTTATGTATTCGGTTGATTTACTGAAGTTGAGTCTATCATTGGCTGATTTACCAATGATAAGAAAGTTAATAATGTTTTCCCCGATAAGACTTCTGATTCGATTCCAATCAGAGAGATTGATTTTAGCCTTGATTTGATATCAGAAACAGATTGCATCCTGATTGAGACAGATTACATTCAGGGTGTGTTATATCTGAAGATGTTATATCTGTTGAATTTAGCAGAGTTAAACCGGAATTAGTTGGCCGAGGTGGATATCAGTGTCAAACATTTGCGGTTTATGAGTTTAGCAGATCAGTACCGATGAGTGATGTTTTGAATCTGATTGAAGCTTGCTGTTGTTTTGAATCTGGGTTTGAATCAGGTAAGTAATACTGCCTTGTATATGAATAACCAATCTGTTGTTCCAAATGTTCCGAATTTAAAATGATAAATATTGCCAGACAGTGTGCAATAACTTATTCAGTATGCATTTTGATAGTTGAAAAGATGTTGATAGAAACAGATGAGAGTAGATGTGACAGAGTTTGTACTGGAATGTCTAATTACCTAAAGATAAAGACAGAAATATAGAAACCAGGAGATGGGTTATACCGATTATTGATACTTAAATAGAAATGAGGGTACATTTCTATGGATTGGTGACGAAAATATCGAAATTTTCCTAAGACTGTGATGCGATGTGATTATGATTATAATTGATAGAATGCTTGAATATGCATATATTAGGTGTACAGGATGATGTACAGATAAGATCAGACGATCAAGAGTTATGTCAGAAGAGTGATTAGACTGCATTGAATGCCAAAATTGACTATATCACACGATGATTTTCGGTTGATTTTGTATTTTTGGCAGGAATATATTATAAACTCCTTCACCTATCGTCTATAGATCGACGGATAGTCGGAGCAAACTATCCGGATACTGGAGAATATCCAAGAACTGTAGTGCTGGATTTTAGCACTAGTTGACATGATTTATTGTCATTTGTGAATTATCGTACAACCACAGCTATCAGACAAGTATTGAAATGACTTCTTTCGAAGCGTTGTACGAAATTAAATGTTGATCCCCTCTTTATTGGGATGATATCTCTGAGGTTCCTGATATCGACCTGGCATGATCAGAGATATGACTGAAAAAGTGAAGCTGATTCAGAAGAAAATGAAGGCAGCCCAAGACAGACAAGCCAAATATGCCAATGTCCGACGACGACCGTTGGTATTTGAGGCTGGAAACCGAGTATTTTTGAAAATTTCACCTTTCAGATGAATTGTCCGATTTGGCAAGAAAGGGGAGTTGTCTCCACGATAGATTGGGCCGTATGAGATTCTTGAGAAGATAGGAGATCGTGCCTATCGACTCACTTTACCGCTTTCATTATCCGGAATACATGATGTCTCTCATGTAGTTTAATGGCAGAAGTACATGCAAGATACTTTCCATATGATTCAACCAGACGAAGTTGAATTAAATGAGACATTGAGCTATTTCGAAAAACCGATTCAGATTATTGATCGTAAAGAAAAGTAGCTCAGAACGAAGACTATTCCACTTGTGAAGATTCAGTGGAGTCGTCATGACATCGATAAAGCTACTTGGGAAACCGAGTTTTATATGAGACAGAGATTTCCTGAGTTATTTCACTGATGTGAGTATTTTGATTCAGCTTCTGCTATACATTTCTTTCTGATATCTAATTTGATTGTCTGTGATTTCGGGGACGAAATCAAATCTTAGGGGGTGAGAAATGTAATGCCCGAGATTTTGATTCTGTTAATCTAAGATTATTGATTAAGAATTGAGGTGATTATAGCCGGGCCATTTCGAGACCAGATTGGGCAAAACATATGAAAAGTACAATGTTGGGACAGAACTGTTGGCGCCCGAGCGGTAGGAAATGACCGCCCGAGCGCCAGTGTTCAATAAGAATACTATTCGGGCAGAACCTGTGGCGCCCGAGCGGTAGAAAATTACCGCCCGAGCGCCAATGGATAACAAGCCGAGTACCGGGCAGAGTGTTCGGCGCCCGAGCGGTAGTTTATAACCGCCCGAGCGCCGACTGAAAATCAGGGAGAATGGGACACATATCTTTACATGCATGAGATATATATATATATATATATATATATATATATATATATATATAAGTTTCCTTCTTCAGAATTTAGCAGGAAGAGTCGAGGATTTCTCTAAGAAATCCTTACACCTTTTAGCGTATAGATTTGTGATTTGTGAACGTTCCGCCCGTCCGATTTTGAATCCGACTTCAGTACTGTGTTCCTATCGACGCAGGCTTCAACTGGACGTAAGTTTTGCTACGTTTTGATATGATTTGAAATTATGTTGTTGAAGGAATCGGATATGATTCATATATGATGTTCTTGCGATATTAGACATTGTATAATCGAAACCGGACTGGAGAACAGATATCATATGAAATTGTTATGATTTTCGGAGTAGTTTTGGAGTCGATTTGATATCATAATTGAATTGTTATCGATTATGAGATATTGGAAGTGATATATGACTAATATGGTATTGTTGGGTATACCGATATTGTACCGTTATGCCATCGATAGTGAATTAGATTGAGTATTGAGCAGAACAGATTTGATTGGAGTAATGTATTGATATTATACTCCTCGATATTGTTATTGCCAGATTGATATTGTCAGGCTTTGAGTTCGAGACTTTGACAGAGTCAGAGTGACAGAAAGAAAGGTATAAATTAATGTTGAATTGGGATTGCACAACTCGAGTGAGGTTTGACTCGAGTTTCCCTAAATCACATACCTAGTTTACTGCATTGATATTTGTAGTTAATGAGATTGATGTTTGTAGTCTATTGATTTATAGCCACTGCATGTTTTGACTACTGATTCGTTTAGTCATAGACTGATTCGTCAAGCTATCGGCCGAGTTGCCTAGCTACTGGCTGATTCGCCTAGTCATCGGATGATTCGCCTAGTCCCTGACTGATTCGTCTAATTATTGGCTGATTCGCTTAATCCTTGAATGATTCGTCAATTCTGCGGCTGTTTCGCCCAGACACTGGATATAGGAATTATATCGATGCCGTTTAGGGTTGGGTCATTCCTATCGACTGAGATTCGATATAATTCTCAATATTCAAAACCGGGATCCCTAGATTAGGAATGAGTCAAGTCTGAGATTGACGCGTTGTTTGAGTCAAGTCTGATACGACTAGTTGATTTACAGTTTTGATATCATACATGTTTGTTGATTGGCTGCATGTGAATGATATTTGTTATATGCTTTTGTATATGTTTTTATATGATTGCATGTTTACATTGTTTATACAGGGATTTATTCTCACCGGAGTTATCCGGCTGTTGTCTTGTTTTGTATGTGTGCATGACAACAGGTGGGACAGGCTCAGGGTCGAGGAGATGAGGAAAGATCGTGATTAGAGTGGAGGCTCCGGACTTGGATTAGAGATAGGGTTGGACACTTGATATTAGCTGTTAAACCTTAGTTGAATAAATGTATGTGGTACAGGACTTGTACTTTTATACTGAGATGTATATACGTTTTCTTTCCTTACGTTCCGCATTTTAAAAAAAATTTAGACCCTGTTTTATAATTGATTAATTAGTCCCAATGATGATTAAGAAACATGATTAGTGTCCTATCCCCCACACCCGAATTTGGACAAAATTGTTGCCTAATTAGATTGTAAACGGGCAAACGAACGAGACTCATTACTCCGCAATGAGCTAGCGAGAATTTAGCCGAATTCTTTCTCTAAGACCCTCTAATTTGCAATTTTCTGCTTCTGTTGAACTTCCGTTTCCTCGAGAAATCCGCTTAGGAAGTTTGAAATTCGATTTTGGTTCTATTTTATCATATCCCAGGCATAATAATAGCTTTACATTCGTTATTTTCTTCTTCTTATTTTTTTTCTATTTTCTGCTAACATTTAGCGATTTTTGTTGTCGTGAGCCGGTTCTGTTCTGAAGGGTATGATGCAGATTACTCTAGAGACGGTTAACTCATTAAAAAAAATTATTTCGATTGTTTTAGCCTTAATTTACGTAAACGATCGCGACACAAGGACTGCTCAGGGAGGTCACCCATCCTAGCTCTGCCATCGCGCCAGAACGGTTAACTTCAATTGTTCTGATTGGGCGAGAGCAGTGCCGCGTGTTGTCCATCGCCGCCCGCTCCACATGTACTCGAAGGATATAAGAATAAACATCCCACTCAATGTCGGGTACGATCATACCAGCACTAATGCACCGGATCCCATCAGAACTCCGAAGTTAAGCGTGCTTGGGCGAGAGCAGTGCTAGGATGGGCTACCCCCTGGAAAGTCCTCGTGTTGCACCCCTTTTTGTGTTTTTCTATTTTTGATTACTTGTTGACAGACGATTTTCGGCTCAAATCATCTGAATCTCGATCGGGACCAGATAAAACATCTGAAATCAACGTTGCTCGGGCACTGCCGGATTTGGAAAAAATTTTAGTCTAATTTGATTGTAAACGGGCAAACGAACGAGATTCCTTACTCCGCAATGAGCTGGCGAGAGTTTAGCCGAATTCCTTCTCTATGACGCTCTAATTTTCGATTTTCCGCTTCTTATAAACTTTCGTTTCCTCGAGAAATACTCATAGGAAGTTTGAAATTTGATTCCTGTTCCATTTTATCGTATCTTAGGCATAATAATAGCTTTACATTCGCTATTTTCTTCTTTTTATTTTTTTTTCTATTTTCTAGGAACATTTAGCGATTTTTTTTGTCGTGAGCCGGTTTTGTGTAGAAGGGTATGATGCAGATTATTCTTGAGATGGTTAACTCATTAAAAACAATTATTTCGACTGTTTTAGCCATAATTTACGTAAACGGTCGCGACAAGAGGAATGCCCAGGGAGGTCACCCATCCTAGCTCGGTCATCGCGCCAGAACGCTTAACTTCGTGGTTCTGATTGTGCGAGTGCAGTGCCGCATGTTTTCCATCGCCGTCCGCTCCACACGTACTCGAAAGATGTAAGAATAAACATCCCACTCAATTTCGGGTGCAATCATACCAGTTAAAATGCACCGGATCCTATCAGAACTCCGAAGTTAAGCGTGCTTGGGCGAGAGCAATACTAGGATGGGTGACCTCCTGAATTGTCCTCGTGATTCACCCTTTTTCGTCTTTTTATATTTTTGATTACTTGTTGACAGACGATTTTTGGCTGAAGTTAAGCGTGCTTGGGCGAGAACAGTACTAGGATGGGTGACCCCCTAGGAAGTCCTCGTGTTGCACCCCTTTTCGTGTTTTTTCATTTTTAATGCTTGTTGACCGACGAATTTCGGCTCAAATCATCTGAATCTCGATCAGGAACAGATAAAACATGTGAAATCAACGTAGCTCGGGCACTGCCGGATTTGGACAAAATTGTAGCCTAACTAGATTGTAAACGGGCAAACGAACGAGAATCATTACTCCGCAATGAGCTGGCGAGAGTTTAGCCGAATTCTTTCTCTAAGAGCCTCTAATTTGCAATTTTCCGCTTCTGTTAAGCTTCCGTTTCCTCGAGAAATCCGCTTAGGAAGTTCGAAATTCGATTCCGTTTCCATTTTATCGTATCCCAGGCTTAATAATAGCTTTACATTCGTTATTTTCTTCTTCTTATTTTTTTTTCTGTTTTCTGGGAACATTTAGCGATTTTTGTTGTCGTGAGCCTGTTCTGTGCGAAGGGTATGATGCAGATTACTCTGGAGACGGTTTACTCATTAAAAACAATTATTTCGATTGTTTTATCCTTAATTTACGTAAACGGTCGCGACATGAGGACTGCTCAAGAAGGTCACCCATCCTAGTTCTGTCATCGCGCCAGAACGCTTAACTTCATGGTTCTGATTGGGCGAGAGCAGTGCCGCGTGTTGTCCATCGCCGCCCGCTCCACATGTACTCGAAGGATATAAGAATAAACATCCCACAAAATGTCGGATGCGATCATACTAGCACTAATGCATCGGACCCCATCAGAACTCCGAAGTTAAGCGTGCCTGGGCGAGAGCAGTACTAGGATGGGTGTCCCCCTGGGAAGTCCTCGTGTTTAACCTTTTTTCGTGTTTTTCTATTTTTGATTACTTGTTGACAGACGATTTTCGGCTGAAGTTAAGCGTGCTTGGACGAGAGCAGTACTAGGATGGGTGACCCCCTAGGAAGTCCTCGTGTTGCACCCCTTTTCGTGTTTTTCCATTTTTAATTACTTGTTGACAGACGAATTTCGGCTCAAATCATCTGAATCTCGATCAGGACCAGATAAAACATGTGATATCAATGTAGCACGGGCACTGCTGGATTTGGACAAAATTGTAGCCTAATTAGATTGTAAACGGGCAAACGAACGAGACTCGTTACTCCGCAATGAGCTAGCGAGAGTTTAGCCGAATTCTTTCTTTAAGACCCTCTAATTTGAAATTTTCCGCTTCTGTTAAACTTCCGTTTTCTCGAGAAATCCGCTTAGGAAGTTTGAAATTAGATTCTGGTTCCATTTTATTGTATACCAGGCATAATAATAGCTTTACATTCGTTATTTTCTTCTTCTTATTTTTTTCTATTTTCTTGGAACATTTAGCGATTTTGTTGTCGTGAGTCGGTTCTGTGCGGAAGGGTATGATGCAGATTACTATGGAGACGGTTAACTCATTAAAAATAATTATTTCGATTGTTTTAGCCTTAATTTACGTAAGTGGTCGCGACACGAGGACTGCTCAGGGAGGTCACCCATCCTAGCTCTGCCATCGCGCCAGAACGGTTAACTTCATTGTTCTGATTGGGCGAGAGCAGTGCCGCGTGTTGTCCATCACCGCTTGCTCCACACGTACTCGAGGGATATAAGAATAAACATCCCACTCAATGTCGGGTGCGATCATACCAGCACTAAAGCACCGGATCCCATCAGAACTACGAAGTTAAGCGTGCTTCGGCGAGAGCAGTACTAGAATGGGTGACCCCTGGGAAGTCCTCGTGTTACACCCTTTTTCGTATTTTTCTATTTTTGATTACTTGTTGACAGACGATTTTCGGCTCAAATCATTTGAATCTCGATCGGGACCAGATAAGACATGTGAAATCAACGTGGCTCGGGCACTGTCGGATTTGGACAAAATTGTAGCCTAATTTGATTGTAAACGGGCAAACGAAAGAGACTTATTACTCCGCAATGAGCTGGCAAGATTTTAGCCGAATTCCTTCTCAAAGACCCTCAAATTTGCGATTTCCACTTCTGTTAAGCTTCCGTTTCCTCGAGAAATCCATTTAGGAAGTCTGAAATTCTATTACGGTTCCATTTTCTTCTTCTTTTTTTTTCTATTTTCTGGGAACATTTAGCGATTTTTGTTGTCGTGAGCCGGTTTTGTGCGGAAGGGTACGACGCAGATTATTCAGGAGATGGGTAACTCATTAAAAACAATTATTTCGACTGTTTTAGCCATAAGTTACGTAAACGGTCGCGACACGAGGAATGCCCAGGGAGGTCACCCATCCTAGCTCTGTCATCGCGCCAGAACGCTTAACTTCATGGTTCTAATTGGGCGAGAGCAGTGCCACGTGTTGTCCATGGCCGCCTGCTCCACACGTACTCGAGGGATATAAGAATAAACATCCCACTCAATGTCGGGTACGATCATACGAGCACTAATGCACCGGATCCCATCAGTACTCCGAAGTTAAGCGTGCTTCGGCGAGAGCAGTACTAGGATGGGTGACCCCCTGGAATGTCCTCGTGATGCATCCCTTTTCGTGTTTTTCTATTTTTGATTACTTGTTGACAGAAGATTTTCGGCTGAAATTAAGCGTGCTTGGGCGAGAGCAATACTAGGATGGGTTACCCCCTAGCAATACTCTGCAATGAGCTGACGAGAGTTTAGCCGAATTCTTTCTCTAAGACTCTCTAATTTGCCATTTTCCGCTTCTGTTAAGCTTCCGTTTCCTCGAGAAATCCGCTTAGGAAGTTCCAAATTCGATTCTGGTTCCATTTTATCGTATCCCAAACATAATAATAGCTTTACATTCGTTATTTTCTTCTTCTTATTTTTTTTTCTATTTTCTGGGAACATTTAGCGATTTTTGTTATCGTGAGCCAGTTCTATACGGAAAGGTGTGAAGCAGATTACTCCGGAGACGGTTAACTCATTAAAAACAATTATTTCTACTGTTTTATCCATAATTTACGTAAACGATTGCGACACGAGGACTGCCCAGGGAGGTCACCCATCCTAGCTCCGCCTTCGCGCCAGGTTGCTTCACTTCATGGTTCTAATTGGGTGAGAACAGTGCCGCGTGTTGTCCATCGTTCGCTCCACATGTACTCGAAGGATATAAGAATAAACATCCCACTCAATGTCGGGTGCGATCATACCAGCAATAATGCACCGCATCCCATCAGAACTCCGAAGTTAAGCGTGCTTGGGCGAGAGCAGTACTAGGATGGGTGACCCCCTGGAATGTCCTTGTGATGCATCCCTTTTCGTGTTTTTCTATTTTTGATTACTTGTTGACAGAAGATTTTCGGCTGAAGTTAAGCGTGCATGTGCGAGAGCAGTACTAGGATGGGTGACCCCCTAGGAAGTCCTCGTGTTGCACCCTTTTTTGTGTTTTTCCATTTTTAATTACTTGTTGATAAACGAATTTCGGCTCAAATCATCTGAATCTCGATCAGGACTAGATAAAACATGTGAAATCAACGTAGCTCGGGTATTGCCGGATTTGGACAAAATTGTAGCCTAATTTGATTGTAAACGGGCAAACGAACGACACTCCTTACTCCGCAATGAGCTGGCGAGAGTTTAGCCGAATTCCTTCTCTAAGACCCTCTAATTTGCTATTTTTCGCTTCTGTTAAGCTTCCGTTTCCTCGAGAAATCCGCATAGGAAGTTTGAAATTCGATTCCGATTCCATTTTATCGTATCCTAAGAATAATAATAGCTTTACATTCGCTATTTCTTCTTCTTATTTTTTTTTCTATTTTCTGGGAACATTTAGCGATTTTTGTTGTCGTGAGCCGATTCTGTGCAGAATGGTATGACGCAGATTACTTCGGAGACGGTTAACTCATTAAAAACAATTATTTCGACTGTTTTATCCATAATTTACGTAAACGGTCACAACACGAGGACTGCCCAGGGAGGTCACCCATCCTAGCTCTGCCATCGCGCTTGACTTCATGGTTTTGATTGGGTGAGAGTAGTGCCGCCTGTTGTCCATCGCCCGCTCCACACGTACTCGAGGGATATAAGAATAAACATCCCATTCAATGTCGGGTGGGATCATACCAGCACTAATGCATCGGATCCCATCAGAACTTCGAAGTTAACCGTGCTTGGGCGAGAGCAGTACTAGGATGGGTGACCCCCTGGGAAGTCCTCGTGTTTCACCCTTTTTCGTGTTTTGTAGGTTTTATTACTTGTTGACATACTATTTTCGGCTCAAATCATCTGAATCTCGATCGTGACCAGATAAAACATGTGAAATCAACGTAGCTCGGGCACTGCCGGATTTGGACAAAATTGTAGCCTAATTTGATTGTAAACGGGCAAACGAACGAGACTCCTTACTCCGCAATGAGCTGGCGAGAGTTTAGCCGAATATCATCTCTAAGACCCTCTAATTTGCGATTTTTCGCTTCTGTTAAGCTTCCGTTTCCTCGAAAAATCCGCATAGGACGTTTGAAATTCGATTCCGGTTCCATTTTATCGTATCCTAGGAATAAAAATAGCTTTACATTCGCTATTTCTTCTTCTTTTTTTTTTCTATTTTCTGGGAACATTTAGTGATTTTTGTTGTCGTGAGCCGGTTCTGTGCGGATGGGTATGACGAAGATTACTCTGGAGACGGTTAACTCATTAAAAACAATTATTTCGACTTTTTAATCCATAATTTACGTAAACGGTCCCGACACGAGGACTGCCCAGGGAGGTCACCCATCCTCGTTCTGCCATCGCGCCAGGACGCTTAACTTCATGGTTCTGATTGGGTGAGAGCAGTGCCGCATGTTGTCCATCGCCGCCCGCTCCACACGTACTCGAGGGATATAAGAATAAACATCACACTCAATGTCGGGTGCGATCATACCAGCACTAATGCACCGGATCCCATCAGAACTCCAAAGTTAAGCGTGCTTGGGCGAGAGCAGTACTAGGATGGATGACCCATTGGGAATTCCTCGTGTTGCACCCCTTTTCGTGTTTTTCTATTCTTGATTACTTGTTGACAGACGATTTTCAGCTCAAATCATCTGAATCTCGATCGGGACAAGATAAGACATGTGAAATCAACGTAGCTCGGGCACTGCCGTATTTGGACAAAATTGTAGTCTAATTTGATTGTAAACGGGCAAACGAACGAGATTCATTACTCCGCAATGAGCTGGCGAGAATACAGCCGAATTCCTTCTCTAAGACCCTCTGATTTGCGATTTTAAGCTTCTGTTAAGATTCCGTTTCCTCTAGAAATCCGCTTAGAAAGTTCGAAATTTGATTCCGGTTCCATTTTATAGTATCCTAGGCATAATAATAGCTTTACATTCGCTATTTTCTTATTCTTATTTTTTTCTATTTTCTGGAAAAATTTAGAAATTTTTGTTGTCGTGAGCCAGTTCTGTGCGGAAGGGTATGACGCAGATAACTCCGGAGACGGTTAACTCATTAAAAACAATTATTTCGACTGTTTTAGCCATAATTTACGTAAACAGTCGCGATCCGAGGACTTCCCGGGCGGTCACCCACCCTAGCTCTGCCATCACGCCAGAACGCTTAACTTCATGGTTCTGATTGGGCGAGAGCAGTGCCGCGTTTTGTCCATCGCCGCCCGTTCCACACGTACTCGAGGGATATAAGAATAAACATCCCACTCAATGTCGGATGCGATCATACCAGCACTAATGCACTGGATCCCATCAGAACTCCGAAGTTAAGCGTGCTTGGGCGAGAGCAGTACTAGAATGGGTGACTCATTGGGAAGTCCTCGTGTTGCACCCCTTTTCGAGTTTTTCTATTTTTGATTAATTGATGACAGATGATTTTCCGTTCAAATCATCTGAATCTCGATCGGGACCAGATAAGAATGTGAAATCCACGTAGCTCGGGCACTGCCGGATTTGGACAAAATTGTAGCCTAATTTGATTATAAACGGGCAAACGAACGAGACTCATTACTCCGCAATGAGCTGGCGAGATTTTAGCCGAATTCCTTCTCTAAGACCCTCTAATTTGCGATTTTCCGCTTCTGTTAAGCTTCCGTTTCCACGAGAAATCAGCTTAGGAAGTTCGAAATTCGATTCTGGTTCCATTTTATCGTATCCCAGGCATAATAATACCTTTACATTCGTTATTTTCTTCTTCTTATTTTTTTTTCTATTTTCTGGGAACATTTATCGATTTTTGTTGTCGTGAGCCGGTTCTGTACGGAAGGGTATGACGCAGATTACTCCGGAGACGGTTAACTCATTAAAAACAATTATTTCGACTGTTTTATACATTAATTTACGTAAACGGTCGCGACACGAGGACTTCCGAGGGAGGTCACCCATCCTAGCTCTGCCATCGCGCCAGAACGCTTAACTTCATGGTTATGATTGGGCGAGACCAGTGCCGCGTGTTGTCCATCGCCGCCCGCTCCACACGTACTCGAGGGATATAAGAATAAACATACCACATAAAGTTGCGTGCGATCATACCAGCACTAATGCACCGGATCTCATCAGAACTCCGGAGTTAAGTGTGCTTGGGCGAGAGCAGTACTAGGACTGGGTGACCCCCTGGGATGTCTTCGTGATGCACCCCTTTTCGTGTTTTTCTATTTTTGATTACTTGTTGACAGACGATTTTTGGCTGAAGTTAAGCGTGCTTGGGCGAGAGCAGTACTAGGATGGGTGGCCCCCTAGAAACTCCTCGTGCTGCACCCCTTTTCGTGTTTTTCCATTTTTAATTACTTGTTGACAGACGAATTTCGGCTCAAATCATCTGAATCTCGATCCGGACAAGATAAAACATGTGAAATCAACGTAGCTCGGGCACTGCCGGATTTGGACAAAATTGTAGCCTAATTAGATTGTAAACGGGCAAACGAACAAGACTCATTACTCCGCAATGAGTTGGCGAGAGTTTAGCCGAATTATTTCTCTAAGACCCTCTAATTTGCAATTTTCCGCTTCTGTTAAGCTTCCGTTTCTACGAGAAATCCGCTTAGGAAGTTCGAAATTCGATTCTGGTTCCATTTTATCATATCCCAGGCATAATAATTGCTTTACATTCCTTGTTTTCTTCTTCTAATTTTTTTTTCTATTTTCTGGAAATATTTAGCGACTTTTGTTGTCGTGAGCCGGTTCTGTGCAAAAAGGGTATGATGCAGATTACTCTGGAGATGGTTAACTCATTAAAAACAATTTTTTCGATTGTTTTAGCCTTAATTTACGTAAACGGTCGCGACACGAGGACTGCTCAGGGAGGTCACCCATCCTAGCTCTGCCATCGCGCCAGAACGCTTAACTTCATGGTTCTGATTGGGCGAGAGCAGTGCCGCGTGTTCTCCATCGCCGCCAGCTCCACACGTACTCGAGGGATATAAGAATAAACATCCCACTCAATGTTCGGTGCGATCATACCAGCACTAATGCAACGGATCCCGTCAGAACTCCGAAGTTAAGCGTGCTTGGGCGAGACCAGTACTAGGATGGGTGACCCCCTGGGAAGTCCTCGTGTTGCACCCCTTTTCGTGTTTTTCTATTTTTGATTACTTGTAGACAGACGATTTTTGGCTCAAATCCTCTGAATCTCGATCGGGACCAGATAAAACATGTGAAATCAACGTAGCTCGGGCACTGCCGGATTTGGACAAATTTTTAGCCTAATTTGATTGTAAACGGGCAAACGAACGAGACTCATTACTCCGCAATGAGCAGGCGAGAGTTTAGCCGAATTCTTTCTCGAAGACCCTCTAATTTGCGATTTTCCGCTTCTGTTAAGCTTCCGTTTCCTCGAGAAATCCGCTTAGGAAGTTCGAAATTCGAGTCCGGTTCCATTTTATCGTATCCCAGGTATAATAATAGCTTTACATTCGCTATTTTCTTTTTCTTATTTTTTTTTATTTTCTGAGAACATTTAGCGATTTTTGTTGTCGTGAGCCGGTTCTGTGCAGAAGGGTATGACGCAGATTACTCCGAAGACGATTACTTGTTGACAGATGATTTTTGGCTAAAATCATCTGAATCTGGATCGGGACAAGATAAAACATGTGAAATCAACGTAGCTCGGGCAGTGCTGGATTTGGACAAAATTGTAGGCTAATTTGATTGTAAACGGGCAACCGAACGAGACTCATTACTCCGCAATGAGCTGGCGAGATTTAAGCCGAATTCTTTCTCTAAGACCCTCTAATTTGCGATTTTTCGCTTCTGTTAAGCTTCCGTTTTCTCGAGAAATCCGCTTAGGAAGTTCGAAATTCGATTCCAGATCCATTTTATCGTATCTCATGCATAAAAATAGCTTTACATTCGCTATTTTCTTCTTCTTATTTTTTTCTATTTTCTGGGAACATTTAGCGATTTTTGTTATCGTGAGCCAGTTCTATACGGAAGAGTATTACGCAAATTACTCCGGAGAGGGTTAACTTATTAAAAACAATTATTTCGACTGTTTTATCCATATTTTACGTAAACGGTCGCGACACGAGGACTGCCCAGGGAGGTCCACCCATCCTAGCTCTGCCATCGCGCCAGAAAGCTTAACTTCATGGTTCTGATTGGGCGAGAGCAGTGCCGCGTGTTGTTCCTCGCCGCCCGCTCCACACGTACTCGAAAGATATAAGAATAAACATCCCACTCAATGTCGGGTGCGATCATACCAGCACTAATGCACCTGATCCCATCAGAACTCCGAAGTTAAGCGTGCCTGGGCGAGAGCAGTACTAGGATGGGTGGCCCTCTGGAAAGTCCTTGTGTTGCACGCCTTTTCGTGTTTTTCTATTTTTGATTACTTGTTGACAGACGATTTTCAGCTCAAATCTTCTGAATCTCGATCTGGACCAGATAAGACATGTGAAATCAACGTATCTCGGGCACTGCCGGGTTTGGACAAAATTGTAGGCTAATTTGATTGTAAACGGGCAAACGAACGAGACTCATTACTCCGCAATGAGCTGGCGAGATTTTAGCAGAATTCCTTCTCTAAGACCCTCTAATTTGCGATTTTACGCTTCCTGTTAAGCTTCTGTTTCCTCGAGAAATCCGCTTAGGAAGTTCGAAATTCGATTCCTGTGCGGAAGGGTATGATGCAATTACTTCGGAGACGGTTAACTCATTAAAAACAATTATTTCGACTGTTTTAGCCATAATTATGTAAACGGTCGCGACACAAGAACTTCTCAGGTAGGTCACCCATCCTAGCACTGTCCATCGCTCCAGAACGCTTAACTTCATGATTCTGAATAGGCGAGAGCATTGCCGCGTGTTGTCCATCGCCGCTCGCTCCACACGTACTCGAGGGATATAAGAATAAACATCCCACTCAATGTCGGGTGCGATCATACCAGCACTAATGCACCGGATCCCATCAGAACTCCGAAGTTAAGCTTGCTTGGGCGAGAGCAGTACTAGGTTGGGTGACCCCCTGGGAAGTCCTTGTGTTACACCACTTTTCGTGTTTTTCTATTTTTGATTACTTGTTGACAGATGATTTTTGGCTAAAATCATCTGAATCTCGATCGAGACCAGATAAGACATGTGAATCAACGTAGCTCGGGCACTGCCGGATTTGGACAAAATTGTAGCCTAATTTTATTGTTAACGGGCAAGCGAACGAGACTCATTACTCTGCAATGAGCTGGCGAGATTTAAGCCGAATTCTTTCTCTAAGACCCTCTAATTTGCGATTTTCGCTTCAGTTAAGCTTGCGCTTCCTCAAGAAATCCGTTTAGGAAGTCCGAAATTCGATTCCGATTCTATTTTATCGTATCCCAAGCATAATAATAGCTTTACATTCGCTATTTTCTTCTTCTTATTTTTTTCTATTTTCTGGAACATTAAGCGATTTTTGTTGTCGTGAGCCGCTTCTGTGCGGAAGGGTATGACGCAGATTACTCCGGACACGGTTAACTCATTAAAAACAATTATTTCGACTGTTATATCCATATTTTACGTAAACGGTCGCGACACGAGGACTGCCCAGGGAGGTCACCCATCCTAGCTCTGCCATCGCGCCAGAAAGCTTAACTTCATGGTTCTGATTGGGCGAGAGCAGTGCCGCGTGTTGTTCCTCGCCGCCCGCTCCACACGTACTCGAAAGATATAAGAATAAACATCCCACTCAATGTCGGGTGCGATCATACCAGCACTAATGCACCTGATCCCATCAGAACTCCGAAGTTAAGCGTGCCTGGGCGAGAGCAGTACTAGGATGGGTGGCCCTCTGGAAAGTCCTCGTGTTGCACGCCTTTTCGTGTTTTTCTATTTTTGATTACTTGTTGACAGACGATTTTCAGCTCAAATCTTCTGAATCTCGATCTGGACCAGATAAGACATGTGAAATCAACGTATCTCGGGCACTGCCGGGTTTGGACAAAATTGTAGGCTAATTTGATTGTAAACGGGCAAACGAACGAGACTCATTACTCCGCAATGAGCTGGCGAGATTTTAGCAGAATTCCTTCTCTAAGACCCTCTAATTTGCGATTTTACGCTTCCGTTAAGCTTCTGTTTCCTCGAGAAATCCGCTTAGGAAGTTCGAAATTCGATTCCTGTGCGGAAGGGTATGATGAAATTACTTCGGAGACGGTTAACTCATTAAAAACAATTATTTCGACTGTTTTAGCCATAATTTATGTAAACGGTCGCGACACAAGAACTTCTCAGGTAGGTCACCCATCCTAGCACTGCCATCGCTCCAGAACGCTTAACTTCATGATTCTGAATAGGCGAGAGCATTGCCGCGTGTTGTCCATCGCCGCTCGCTCCACACGTACTCGAGGGATATAAGAATAAACATCCCACTCAATGTCGGGTGCGATCATACCAGCACTAATGCACCGGATCCCATCAGAACTCCGAAGTTAAGCTTGCTTGGGCGAGAGCAGTACTAGGTTGGGTGACCCCCTGGGAAGTCCTTGTGTTACACCACTTTTCGTGTTTTTCTATTTTTGATTACTTGTTGACAGATGATTTTTGGCTAAAATCATCTGAATCTGGATCGGGACAAGATAAAACATGTGAAATCAACGTAGCTCGGGCAGTGCTGGATTTGGACAAAATTGTAGGCTAATTTGATTGTAAACGGGCAACCGAACGAGACTCATTACTCCGCAATGAGGTGGCGAGATTTTAGCCGAATTCTTTCTCTAAGACCCTCTAATTTGCGATTTTTCGCTTCTGTTAAGCTTCCGTTTTCTCGAGAAATCCGCTTAGGAAGTTCGAAATTCGATTCCAGATCCATTTTATCGTATCTCATGCATAAAAATAGCTTTACATTCGCTATTTTCTTCTTCTTATTTTTTTCTATTTTCTGGGAACATTTAGCGATTTTTGTTATCGTGAGCCAGTTCTATACGGAAGAGTATGACGCAAATTACTCCGGAGAGGGTTAACTTATTAAAAACAATTATTTCGACTGTTTTATCCATATTTTACGTAAACGGTCGCGACACGAGGACTGCCCAGGGAGGTCCACCCATCCTAGCTCTGCCATCGCGCCAGAAAGCTTAACTTCATGGTTCTGATTGGGCGAGAGCAGTGCCGCGTGTTGTTCCTCGCCGCCCGCTCCACACGTACTCGAAAGATATAAGAATAAACATCCCACTCAATGTCGGGTGCGATCATACCAGCACTAATGCACCTGATCCCATCAGAACTCCGAAGTTAAGCGTGCCTGGGCGAGAGCAGTACTAGGATGGGTGGCCCTCTGGAAAGTCCTCGTGTTGCACGCCTTTTCGTGTTTTTCTATTTTTGATTACTTGTTGACAGACGATTTTCAGCTCAAATCTTCTGAATCTCGATCTGGACCAGATAAGACATGTGAAATCAACGTATCTCGGGCACTGCCGGGTTTGGACAAAATTGTAGGCTAATTTGATTGTAAACGGGCAAACGAACGAGACTCATTACTCCGCAATGAGCTGGCGAGATTTTAGCAGAATTCCTTCTCTAAGACCCTCTAATTTGCGATTTTACGCTTCCGTTAAGCTTCTGTTTCCTCGAGAAATCCGCTTAGGAAGTTCGAAATTCGATTCCGGTTCCATTTTATCGTATCCCAGGCATAATAATAGCTTTACATTTGCTATTTTATTCTTCTTATTTTTTTCCTTTTATTTTTGGAACATTTAGCGATTTTTGTTGTCGTGAACCGGTCCTTTGCTGTAGGGTATGACGCAGATTACTCCGGAGACGGTTAACTCATTAAAAACAATTAATGCACCGGATCCCATCAAAACTCCGAAGTTAAGCGTGCTTGGTCGAGAGCAGTACTAGGATGGGTGACCCCCTGGGAAGTCCTCGTGTTGCACCCCTTTTCGTGTTTTTCTATTTTTGATTACTTGTTGACAGACGATTTTCGGCTCAAATCATCTGAATCTCGATCGGGACAAGATAAGACATGAGAAATCAACGTAGCTCGGGTGCTGCCGGATTTGGACAATATTGTAGGCTAATTTGATTGCAAACGGGCTACGAACGAGACTCATTACTGCGCAATGAGGTGGAGAGATTTAGCCGAATTCTTTCTCTGAGACACTTTAATTTGCGATTTTCCACTTCTGTTAAGCTTCTGTTTTCTCGAGAAATCTGCTTAGGAAGTTCGAAATTCGATTCCGGTTCCATTTTATCGTATCCCAGGCATAATAACGGATTTACATTCGCTATTTTCTTCTTCTTATTTTTTTTCTATTTTCTAGAAAAATTTAGCAATTTTTGTTGTCATAAGCCGGTTCTGTGCGGAAAAGTTTGACGCAGATTACTCCGGAGACGGTTAACTCATTAAAAACAATTATTTCGACTGTTTTATCCATAATTTACGTAAACAGTCGCGACACGAGTACTGCCCAGGGAGGTCACCGATCCTAGCTCTGCCATAGCGCCAGAACGCTTAACTTCATGGTTCTGATTGGGCGAGAGCAGTGACGCGTGTTGTCCATCGCCGCCCGTTCCAAACGTACTCGAGGAATATAAGAATAAACATCCTACTCAATGTCGGGTGCGATCATACCAGCACTAATGCACCGGATTCCCATCAGAACTCCGTAGTTAAGCGTGCTTGGACGAGAGCTGTACTAGGATGGGTGACCCCCTGGAAGTCATTGTGTTGCACCCCTTTTCGTGTTTTTCTATTTTTGATTACTTGTTGAGAGACGATTTTCGGCTCAAATAATCTGAATCTCTATCGGGACTAAATAAGATATGTGAAATCAACGTAGCTCGGGCACTACTGGATTTGGACAAAATTGTAGGATAATTTGATTGTAAACGGGCAAACGAACAAGACTCATTACTTTGCAATGAGCTGGCGAGATTTTAGCCGAATTCCTTCTCTAAGACCCTCTAATTTGCGATTTTCCGCTTCTGTTAAGCTTCCGTTTCCTCGAGAAATCCGTTTAGGAAGTCCGAAATTCGATTCCGGTTCCATTTTATCGTATCCCAGGCATAATAACAGCTTTACATTCTCTATTTTCTTCTTCTTTTTTTTCTATTTTCTGGGAACATTTAGCGATTTTTGTTGTCGTGAGCCGGTTCTGTGCGGAAGGGTATGACGCAGATTACTTCAGAGACTGTTAACTCATTAAAAACAATTATTTCGATTGTTTTATCCATAATTTACGTAAACGATCGCGACACGAGGACTTTCGAGGGAGGTCACCCATCCTTGCTCTGCCATCGCGCCAGAACGCTTAACTTTATGGTTCTGTTTGGGCGAGAGCAGTGTCGCGTTTTGTCCATCGCCGCCCGCTCCACACGTACTCGAGGGATATAAGAATAAACAACCCACTCAATGTCGGGTGCGATCATACTAGCACTAATGCACCGGATCCCATCAGAACTCTGAAGTTAAGCGTGCTTGGTGAGAGCAGTACTAGGATGGCTGACCCCTAGGGAATTCCACGTGTTGCACCCCATTTCGTGTTTTTCTATTTTTGTTTACTTGTTGACAGACTGATTTTTGGCACAAATCATCTGAATCTCGATCGGGACCAGATAAGACATGAGAAATTAACGTAGCTCGGGCACTGCCGGATTTGGAGAAAATTGTAGGCTAATTTGATTGTAAACGGGCAAACGAACGAGACTCCTTACTCCGCAATGAGCTGGCAAGATTTTAGCCGACTTTCTTCTCTAATACCCTCTAATTTGCGAATTTACGCTTCTGTTAAGCTTCCGTTTCCTCGAGAAATCCGCCTAGGAAGTCCGAAATTCGATTCCGGTTCCATTTTATCGTATCCTAGGAATAATAACGGATTTACATTTGCTATTTTCTCCTTCTTATTTTTTTTCTATTTTCTGGGAACATTTATTGATTTTTGTTGTCATGAGCCGGTTCTGTGCGGAAGGGTATGACGCAGATTACTCCAGAGACAGAGACGGTTAACTAATTAAAAACAAGTATTTTGACTGTTTTATCCATAATTTACGTAAACGGTCGCGACACGAGGACTTCCCAGGGAGGTCACCCATCCTAGCTCTGCATTCGCCCCAGAACGCTTAACTTCATGGTTCTGATTGGGCGAGAGCAGTGCCGCGTGTTGTCCATCATCGCCCGTTCCACACGTACTCGAGGGATATAAGAATAAACATCCCACTCAATGTCGGTTGCGATCATACCAGCACTAATGCACCGGATCCATCAGAACTCCGAAGTTAAGCGTGCTTGGGCAAGAGCAGTACTAGGATGGGTGACCCCAGGAAGTCCTTGTGTTGCACCCCTTTTCGTGTTTTTCTATTTTTGATTGCTTGTTGACAGACGATTTTCGGCTCAAATCATCTGAATCTCGATCGAGACCAGATAAGACATGTGAAATCAACGTAGCTCGTGCACTGCCGGATTTGGACAAAATTGTAGGCTAATTTGATTGTAAACGGGCAAACGAACGAGACTCGTTACTCCGCAATGACCTGGCGAGAGTTTAGCCGAATTCGTTCTCTAAGACCCTCTAATTTTCGATTTTCCGCTTCTGCTAAGCTTCCGTTTCTTCAAGAAATCTGCTTAGGAAGTTCGAAATTCGATTTCGGTTCTATTTTATCGTATCCCAGGCATAATAATAGCTTTACATTCGCTATTTTCTTCTTCTTATTTTTTTTTCTATTTTTTTCTGGGAACATTTAGCGATTTTTGTTGTCGTGAGCCGGTTCTGTGCGGAAGTGTATGATGAAGATTACTCCGGAGACAGTTAACTCATTAAAAACAATTATTTCGACTGTTTTATCCATATTTTCGTAAACGGTCGCGACACGAGGACTGCCCAGGGTGGTCACCCATCCTAGCTCTGCCATCGCGCCAGAACGCTTAACTTCATGGTTCTTATTGGACGAGAGCAGTTCCGCGTGTTGTCCATCGCCTCCCGTTCCACATGTACTCGAGGGATATAAGAATAAACATCCCACTCAATGTCGGGTGCGATCATACCAGCACTAATGCACCGGATCTCATCAGAACTCTGAAGTTAAGCGTGCTTGGGTGAGAGCAGTACTAGGATGGCTGACCCCTAGGGAATTCCTCGTGTCGCACCCAATTTCGTGTTTTTCTATTTTTGATTATTTGTTGACAAACGATGTTTGGCTCAAATAATCTGAATCTCGATCGTGACTAGATAAGACATGTGAAATCAACGCAGCTCGGGCACTGCCGGATTTGGAGAAAATTGTAGGCTAATTTGATTGTAAATGGGCAAACGAACGAGACTTGTTACTCCGCAATGAGATGGCAAGATTTTAGCCGAATTCCTTCTCTAAGTCCCTCAAATTTGCGAGAGCAATATTAGGATTGGTGACCCCCTGAGAAGTCCTCGTGTTGCATCCCTTTTCGCGTTTTTCTAATTTTGATTACTTGTTGACAGACGATTTTCGGCTCAAATCATCTGAATCTCGAACGGATTAGATAAGACATGTGAAATCAACGTAGCTCGGGCACTACTGGATTCGGACAAAATTGTAGGCTAATTTGATTGTAAACGGGCAAAACGAACGAGACTCGTTACTCCGCAATGAGCTGGCGAGATTTTAGCCGAATTCCTTCTCTAAGACCCTCTAATTTGCGATTTTTCGTTTCTGTTAAGCTTACGTTTCCTCGAGAAATCCGCTTAGGATGTTCGAAATTCGATTCCGGTTCCATTTTATCGTATCCCAGGCATAAAATAGCTTTACATTCGCTATTTTCTTCTTCTTATTTTTTTTCTATTATCTGGGAAAATTTAGCGATTTTTGTTGTCGTGAGCCGGTTCTGTGCGGCAGGGTATGACGTAGATTACTCCGGATTCGGTTAACTCATTAAAAACAATTATTTCGACTGTTTTATCCATAATTTACGTAAACGGTAGCGACACGAGGACTTCCCAGGGAGGTCACCCATCCTAGCTCTGCCATCGCGCTAGAACGCTTAACTTCATGGTTCTCATTGGGCGAGAGCAGTGCCGCGTGTTGTCCATCGCAGCCCACTCCACACGTACTCGAGGGATATAAGAATATACATCCCACTCAATGTCGAGTGCGATCGTACCTGCACTAATGCACCGGATCCAATCAGAACTCCGAAGTTAAGCATACTTGGGCGAGACCAGTACTAGGATGGGTGACCCCCTGGAAGTCCTCGTGTTGCACCACTTTTCGTGTTTTTCTATTTTTGATTACTTGTTGATAGACAATTTTCGTCTCAAATCATCTGAATCTCGATCAGGACCAAATAAGACATGTGAAATCAACGTAGCTCGGGCACTGCCGGATTTGGACAAAATTGTAGGCTAATTTGATTGTATACGGGCAAACGAACGAGACTCATTACTCCGCAATAAGCTGGAGAGATTTTAGCCGAATTCCTTCTACAAGACCCTCTAATTTGCGATTTTCCGCTTATGTTAAGCTTATGTTTCCTCGAGAAATCCGCTTAGGAAGTTCGAAATTCAATTCCGGTTCCATTTTATCGTATACCAGGCATAAAAATAGCTTTACATTTGATATTTTCTTCTTCTTATGTTTTTATATTTTCTGGGAACATTTAGCGATTTTTGTTGTCGTGAGCCGGTTCTGTGCGGAAGGGTATGACGCAGATTACTACGGAGACGGTTAACTCATTAAAAACAATTATTTCGACTGTTTTATCCATAATTTACGTAAACGGTCGCGACACGAGGACTTCCCAGGGAGGTCACCCATCCTAGCTCTACCATCGCGCCAGAACGCTTAACTTCATGGTTCTTATTGGGCGAGAGCAGAGCCGCGTTTTGTCCATCGTCGCCCGCTCCACACGTACTCGAGGGATATAAGAATAAACATCCCACTCAATGTCGGATGCGATCATACCAGCACTAATGCAACGGATCCCATCAGAACTCTTAAGTTAAGTGTGCTTGGGCGAGAGCAGTACTAGGATGGGTGACCCCCTGGAAGTCCTCGTGTTGCACCCCTTTTCGTGTTTTTCTATTTTTGATTACTTGTTGACAGACGATTTTCAGCTCAAATCATCTGAATCTCGATCGGGACCAGATAAGACATGTGAAAACAACGTAGCCCGGGCACTGCCGGATTTGGACAAAATTGTAGCCTAATTTGATTTTAAACGGGCAAACGAACGAAAATCATTATTCCGCAATGAGCTGGCGAGATTTTAGCCGAATTCCTTCTCTAAGACCTTCTAATTTGCGATTTTCCGCTTCTGTTAAGCATCCGTTTCCTCGAGAAATCCGTTTAAGAAGACCGAAATTCGATTCCGATTCCATTTTATCGTATCACAGGCATAATAATAGCTTTACATTTGCTATTTTCTTCTTCTTATTTTTTTTTTCTATTTTCTGGGAACATTTAGCGATTTTTGTTGTCGTGAGCCGATTCTATGCAGAAGGGTATGACGTAGATTACTCCGGAGACTGTTAACTCAATAAAAACAATTATTTCGACTGTTTTATCCATAATTTACGTAAACGGTCGCTACACGAGGACTTCCCAGAGAGGTCACCCATCCTAGCTCTGCCACCACGCTAGAACGCTTAACTTCATGGTTCTGATTGGGCGAGAGCAGTGCTGCGTGTTGTCCATCGCCGCCCGCTCCACACGTACTCGAGGGATATAAGAATAAACATCCCACTCAATGTCGTGTGCGATCATACCTGCACTAATGCACATGATCCCATCAGAACTCCGAAGTTAAGTGTGCTTGGGCGAGAGCAGTACTAGGATGGGTGACCCCCTCGGAAGTCCTCGTGTTGCACGCCTTTTTCGTGTTTTTCTATTTTTGATTACTTGTTGACAGACGTTTTTTGGCTCAAATCATCTGAATCTCGATTGGGACCAGATAAGACATGTGAAATCAACGTAGCTCGGGCACTGCCGGATTTGGACCAAATTGTAGCCTAATTTGATTGTAAACGGGCAAACGAACAAGACTCATTACTCCGCAATGAGCTGGCGAGATTTTAGCCGAATTCATTCTCTAAGACCCTCTAATTTACGATTTTCAGCTTCTGTTAAGCTTCTGTTTCCTCAAGAAATCCATTTAAGAATTCCGAAATTCGATTCCGGTTCCATTTTATTGTATCTCAGGCATAATAATAGCTTTACATTCGCTTTTTTTTTCTTCTTATTTTTTTCTATTTTCTGGGAAAATTTAGCTATTTTTGTTGTCGTGAGCCGGTTCTGTGCGGAAGGGTATGACGCAGATTACTCAGGAGATGGTTAACTCATTAAAAACAATTATTTCGGCTGTTTTATCCATAATTTACGTAAACGGTCGCGACACGAGGACTTTCCAGGGTGGTCAACCATCCTATATCTGCCATCGCGCTAGAACGCTTAACTTCATGGTTCTGATTGGGCGAGAGCAGTGCCGCGTGTTGTCCATCGCCGCCTCCTCCACACGTACTCGAGGGATATAAGAATATACATCCCACTCAATGTCGGGTGCGATCATACCAGGACTAATGTGGGGACCCGGACGCTAATCATCTTCTTAATCATCTTTGGGATTTAATTATCAATTAAGATAATCAGGGTCTAAAAATTTTTCTTTTTTTAAAATGTAAGTGCGGAACGTAATGGAATTAACTAATATACATCTCAGTATAAAAGTACAATAATGTACAACAATTATTCAAACTAGTCTAAGGTTTAACTACTAAATTTCAAGTATTAAACCAAGTCTACATCCAAGACCGGAATCACCACTCTATTCTCGATCTCTCATCATCCTCTTGACCCTGATCCTGTCCCTCCTGTTGTCATGCACACATACAAACAAGACAACAGCCGGATACTCCGGTGAGAATAAATCCCAGTATAAATAATGTATACATGCAGTTAACTGAATTAACATAAAAGCATGAATTATATCTTATCACATGTAGCATAGTCAATAACATGTATCAATACCAATCTGTAAATAAAACATGAATCGTAATCTACGAAACATAAACCAATACGGATCTGTAAATCAAGTTCTAGTCTCGATATCTAAGACTCGACTCATCTCTTATTCTAATCTAGGGATCCCGATCTAATTTAGACTTTGGTATGCTGTATCGAGTGTCTACAATAGACGTCGATCTACATCTAAGCTCATCGATACACCGTAAGTCTAGAGTCTACGCGGTTCTGACAAAGACTCGGCGATTCTGCCCTAGCTAGGCTGATCTGCCCTAGACTCAAACTCTGGCTCTGCTATAATTCAATAGACTAAACATATCAATATGATAATCTGCAAATATCAATGCAATAAGGTAAAGTATGTGATTTTGGGAAACTCAAGTCAAACCTAACTCGAGTTGTGCAATCCCGAATCAACATTTATTTATATCTTTATCTTCTCGATCCGACGAAGACGAAGTCTCGTATTCCAATCTGTCCATAACCAGTCTTGCAATGACAATCGCATAAATACAATATTAGTATATAAATCAATTCAAGACTTGTTCTGATCAATACTCAAACCAATACATAATCTGATCCATATCTGAACAAGGCACAATCTAATTAATATCAACGATATCACGATACAATCGAAATCATTACTGAATCTGATCAATCTAAATAAATACTGAATCTGATCAATATCAATCTACTGATGTTTCGACGGCATAACAATACAGTCACGATAACCCCGTCTATCTCAACATCACAGATATAATATCAGAATTCATAACCAGTATCAGTACAACTCATAATCTGAATAATAACACAATTCTGGTATAGAATCTCAACTAAATCAACTCTGAAATTCATAACAATTTCATAAACAGTCTATTCTTTAATCTGACTTCGATTCTATGATGTCTAACGTGTCAAGAACATCATATATGAATTCCATTTAATTCTGACAACATCATAATTTCAGAACATGTCTAAACGTAACAAAACTTACGTCCAGTTGTAGCATGCGTTGATTGGAACACAGTACTGAAGTCGGATTCAAAAACAGACGGACGGATTTTTCATAAATCTCGATCAAAAGCAGAAGCTGCTTCTTCCGTTCCTTTCTTTCTTTTTCCTTCTGAGAATTACCGTTTGTATGTTTATATATATATACATACATATTTCGTGCATGCAAGGCAAGTGGCTCACTTCTTCATAAAACACGTCTCGCGCATATGCGCGACCCCAATCGGCGCATATGCGCGAGACACTCGGTCTCCGCGCATATCCTGTACATCGCCTCGCGCATATGCGCGACTCATCTCCGCGCATATGCGCGAGACCCTCTGGAGTCACTCGCATAGGCTTCGCGCATATGCGCGACATCTTCCGCGCATATGCGCGAGGTCTTCTGCCTGTTTGGCGCATGTGCGCGCATCCGATCGCGCATGTGCGCCGATGCTACTGTCCTCGCACATCCATTTTCACACGCTATCTCATTTCGTGTCTCGGTTAGTGAAACGTCCTGCTCTTTTTATTGCTTTAAAAGTACTAGAAATTTTTTTTTTCCTCTGTCTAAAATTTTCGGCTTTCAGTAAAATATTTTTATAAAATATTTTAACCCTTAAAATAAAATACCAACCATCTAGCATTTTAAAAATAAAGTGCAATGGCCATAAAATAAAATCGTCGCATGATTACCAAACCTAAAAAGCAATAAATTTGAAAAGTAAAGCCCATACTAAACCTCTCAAAATCTCTCAAAAGCATAAGTAAATCGTCTTAAAATCTTTAAGTAAAATCATAAAGCATAATGCGGAAAATGTAGCGCTGGTCCTCGGGTTATGTGCGCCTTCAGTCCAGTCAAATCACTCATCAAGTCCTCCCTCAATACCACCTGCATCCATCACACCTATTGAGTCTAAAGACTCAACACACCATAATCTTGATAACGAGTAATACGTAATACAAACAACATATAACGGTGAAAAATATTTGTACTTAAAATATCATTTTCATGAAGATGCATAAACATAAACATTTTTGTAAATATTTTCATGATGCATAAAACTTTAAACATAAACATTTTCATAAAATACTTTTTCATGACATGCAATCATAAACCTTAACCTTTTCCCTTTTTTCTCAACATGACATGACATAAAACATTTTTCATGATCATAAACATTTTTCCTTTTTCTTTTCCTTTTCCTTTTCCTTTTGTTAAATTCAGATCGTTAATTGTGACTTTCCTGATCATGCTCATGAGGGTCGATGGATCCATCTACAAAAAACCACAGTACTGGGCGGCGAGGGACACCAGCAACACTCTCACCGGTCAACTGGGCCCTGGCCTATCATGATTCGAATAGAAATACGATCGTCGGGGCTCCCTCTGGGGCCTTTTCCCCTCACGATATTCCTATTCTTCCGTTACCACAAAACCGTTACCACATATCCGTTACCACATATTCGCAATGATGGAAACACGATCGTCGGGCTCCCACTGGGACCATAACCCTTACGACGTCGCCAACATTAACGAATTAGTCACAATTATTTCACATCCTTCAACATTTTTCATTCGCATCACTTAAAAAAAATCATGAATATCATTACGTTTTTCATTTTTTTGAAACCAAGCATGCAACATGTATTTTAAATGTCTTCTTAAATCATAAAAATCCCTTAGACATTTAAAAATCATCATTTAATCATGAATAATTCATAAACATTTAAAAATAATCATATTTTCATAAAAATAGCATTTAGGGCACTGCCATGACGTTTACTATGCTTTAGGTGCAAAAAGACCGTTTTACCCCTAGACGTAAAATTTTACCTTTTCGACTTTTTCCTTGATTTCATGACTCTAACATGTCCCAAATAATTATTTTAGCTTACGTGAATTTTTTCATAATTTTATTTGGCTTAAATGTTAGACTTTTTCAATTATTTTTTCTTAATTATTTTGACGGTGTTTTAATCCCGAAAAATACCAAACTTTAATATAAAATTCCTAAATTATAAATTTAGTCTTTTTATATTATTTTAGCCCTTATGGACCCCGACTCGACCCCCGTGAGCCGTTTTCCAATTTTTTTCTTCTTTTAAATACCCTATTCGACACCTAAACTTCGACCCCGAGCCAACTTTCGATTTTCACGAGTTACCCCCGAGCAATATCGAACCAGAACCTGCCCAACATGTTGAAGTACCCTACTGGACTCTAACCTCACCAAGAAACCAGCCCAAACCACAAAAACGACAGCTTCCTAAGTAACCCCATGCTGGCCGAGACTTTCAGCTTTCATGGACTCTACGATTTTGGTGTCTAGACCCTAAGCCGACGCCCCAACCCCTGAACCAAATTATTGTGCACCACGCTAGGACCCTAGTGAGCCACCCTAGCCCAGCCCGTGACCCCGAGTTGAACCCCTCATCCCCTGGACCTGTGCGTAAACCCTGCACCAACTTGTGCATGGTTCTCGGGTGGAGTCCTAGCATAGCTAGGACTCTTCCCCAGCCCTGACCGTGAGTCCTAGCTTGGCTAGGACTCCCTCCTTGACTCTCTCGTGACCTTGGCTAGCCCCTGGAACCAGCCAACCCAACCCCAACCCCCTGCAATGAAAACCCGAACCCTCAACCCAAGACAGCAACTCGCGCTGCTTGGTGTTTTGTTTCTGCCGTAACTTTTGGTGGTGATTAAGGTGAGTTGGTGTGATTCTAAAACAAGTGTAAACCACTCTTGATCCTTCCTTATGTCATGGCAGCCCCTTAACCAAATAATATACAAGTTATTGGATTCAAAAATCATGTTTTCTCATTTATACATGCCATAAACCGAAAATTCTGAAAAATATTTCATGTTCTTCATGCACACAATAATTCAATCAATAATATGATATGATGGATGAGAAAAGGAGATGTATGGCGTGCCTTTGCGTTTTATACGCACGAAAAACCGTTGACGACGAAGAACGGGAGATGACTACGGCTTCTACTTTGCTTGTTGCCTTCGAAAAACCCTTACCAAAAATCCTTCAAAGTGCCGTGAGATTTGTGTGTGTGTGATGGGAAGAGTTTTTCAGAAAATAAACTAGGTGGCCGATTTCCTTTGGTGCCAAAGTGTAGGGTTTTGCAACTTTTACACTTTAAATACTAATTAAATCCCTAAGTAGGCTTTAGGCCTATTAAGCCATAGAATTAAGCCCATTAGTTAAATTAGGATTTAAATAAAATATTAACAAGGTTTTGGTTTAAATAAATTTGTGAATTTATTAGCCGGGTTGCCAAAAAGCTCGTATTTTAGTTGAAAAACCAACACCGATAAAATTTACGCCCCGGCGTATAAAATCACCTCAAAACCCTTAATTTCACAAAATACTAAAAAGCATCGACAATCTTGTAAATAATTAAAAATAAAATTTAATAAAAATATTTTACGTTTTCTTCAGCCCTCGGTCCCCGTTCCTCGATCGTCACTTGAATATTCCTAAAATACATTTTTTTTTGCATGATGACAAATAAATCTCATTTAGCATATAAACAAGTACGTCACATAATTAATTAGCAGCTAAAATCAATTAATTACTCCATTTTTCATAATTTCCTAGATTCGCATGCAGTTGGATTACGTTGTCTTAATTTTGGACCTTACAATTCCCCCCCCCCCCCCTTAAATAAAATTTCGTCCTCGAAATTAGAACTTACCGAAAAGATCCGGATAGCGACTCTTCAAGTCCCTCTCGGTTTCCCAAGTAGCTTCCTCTTCCGAGTGATTCAGCCACTTGACCTTGACCATTGGAATGACTTTGTTACGCAATCGTCTTTCTTGTCTAGCCAGAATCTGGACAGGTCTTTCTTCATACGACATATTTGGAGTTAGTTGAAGAGGTTCATAATTAAGCACATGTGACGGATTCGACATGTACTTCCGCAGCATCGAAATGTGGAACACATTGTGAACTCCTGCAAGCGCTGGTGGCAATGCCACTCTATAAGCTAGTGTCCCAATCCTCTCCAAAATCTCGAATGGACCTATAAATCTTGGACTAAGCTTGCCTTTTTTGCCAAAGCGCATAACACCCTTCATGGGTGCTATTTTCACAAAAAGATGATCGCCCACTGCAAACTCTAAGTCTCTTCGTCTCTTGTCCGCATAACTCTTTTGTCGGCTTTGTGCAGTCTTCATTCTATCACGAATCTCGACTACAAGTTCAGCTGTTTCTTCAATCACATCTGGACCAATGTCTCTTCTTTCCCCAACCTCGTCCCAATGAATAGGAGATCTACACTTCCTTCCATAGAGTGCCTCAAAAGGAGTCATTCCTATTGATGATTGATAGCTGTTATTGTAAGTGAACTCCACTAGAGGTAATTTTTGTACCCAAGAAACTGCGAATCTCGGTGACACTCTTCGGTACTGGCCACTCTTTTACTGCCTCAACTTTACTCGGATCAACTTCCACGCCATCACTAGAAATGATGTGGCCTAAGAACGCCACTCTGTCAAGCCAAAACTCGCACTTGCTGAACTTTGCATATAGCTTTCTGTCTCTTAATACCTGCAGTGCTGTCCTCAAATGGCGACTATGCTCCTCTCTGCTCTTGGAATAGATCAATATGTCATCAATGAAGACAATAATAAACTGATCCAGATACGGCTGAAATACTCGATTCATGAGATCCATGAAGATCGCTGGCGCATTGGTCAACCCGAATGGCATGACCATAAACTCATAGTGCCCATATCTTGTGCGAAATGCTGTCTTGTGCACGTCAGACTCCTTGACTTTCAACTGATGGTATCCAGATCGCAGATCAATTTTAGAAAACATCGAAGCTCCTTGAAACTGGTCAAATAAATCCTCAATTCTTGACAGTGGATACTTATTTTTGATAGTGACCCTATTGAGCTCTCGATAATCGATGCAAAGACGCATACTACCATGTTTCTTTTTCACAAACAAAATCGGTGCGCCCCACGGAGAGTAACTAGGGCGAATAAAACCCTTGTCTAGCAGTTCTTGGATTTGATCTTTTAGTTCTTTCATTTCAGCGGGTTCTGGACGATAAGGTGCTTTAGATATAGGAACAGTGCCCGACATAAGTTCAATAGAGAACTCCACTTCACGATCGGGTGGGATGCCAGAAACGTCTTCGGGAAAGACGCTAGGAAAATCCCTCACAATATCAACATCTTCTAACTTCTGGCTGATGGATTCATGTGTAGTAGTGACACATGCTAAATACGCCTGACATCCATGCTTAATAAGCTTCCTCGCACTTAGACAAGAGATAATGTGCGGCATTTGCTGGTTTCTTGCCGCCTCGAAAACAAAAGATTTACCACTTGGTGGCCTAATTGATACTGATCGCTGACGAAAATCAATCGAAGCTCCATTCGCTGATAGCCAATCCATCCCAAGTATAATATCGAATTCGGGCATAGGAAGCACAATAAGATCTGCCCGAACAACATCTCTGAATAAACGAAGCTCCAGATTCTTAACAATCTTAGATGTGAGCATCTGATCACCGGAAGGAATCGAAACTTTGAAACCCAAACCCATATCTTGAGGAGTAATATTCAGTCTTTTGATGAAGGTTTCTGATATGAAAGAGTGTGTAGCTCCTGAATCTAGCAAAGCATAGGTAGCTACGCCTAGAATGATGATCCTCCCCGTGATGAGTGTAGTGTCTGCCTCTTCCTCAGCTTCCTCGGCATTCATAACATAAGCTCGGGCCGTAGCAGCTGCTTTCCTCTTTGGGCAATCAATAGCCTTGTGACCGGCCTCCTTGCAGTAGAAACATTTATATGATCCCAACTCGCATTTCCCAAGATGTAGACGGTTGCACTCCTTGCATGGTTGCCTCTCAGCAGGCTTTGGTGCTCCCGGATTCTGTGGCTTTGGTGGCGCTGGCTTCTTGACTTGACCTTGGGGCTTTTGAGGCCCTTGAGGTCTAGGAGGACCCGTATTTGGCTTCTTGTTGGGTTGATTGTTATTCTGATAATGCTGCCTCTTGCGCGGAATCTCAAAGTCAATGTCCTTTAAGGATTGCTCAGCTTGATATGCATAAGTAACTGCCATAGCATAATTCTCCGGACGCATCATCATAACTTTATCCCGAATGGTAGGTCTTAGGCCATCCTTGAAATGCCTAAGTTTTACTTCCGCGTCTCCAGCAATAAGGGGTACGAAGTGGCAACCCCTATCAAACTTCTTCACAAAATCAGCAACAGATATGTCTCCCTGACGGAGGGTCATAAATTCCCTCTTTATCCGGCTTCTGACATCAGCAGTAAAGTATTTCTCATAGAATTTCGTCTTGAACTGTGCCCAAGTGAGTGTAGCAAGGTCAACACCATGCTCGGCTCCTTCCCACCATAAAGAAGCGTCGTCCCTAAGCAGATAAGTAGTGCATCTTACACGGTCGGCGTCTCCCATGTTCAGATAGCGAAAATGTACCTCGAGTGATCGGATCCAACTCTCTGCAGCAAATGGATCGGTGGTGCTAGAAAATTCCTTCGGCCCTAGCCTTCGGAACTGCTCATAAATATCATCCTGTGGCCTAGGTGGCTGCTGTGGCTTCTGCTGCTGCATCTGCTGTAACTACAGCTGTAGCTGTTGCTGCTGTAACTGTTGCTCGAAGAGACGAGCCATACCCTCTAATGCACGAGTAGCAGGATCCCCAGGTGGAGGAGGTGGTGGTGGTGGTGCATTTCTTTGACTATTCCCTCGGCGATTAACACTGTTCTCTGCCTGATTCTCGATAACGGGTACGCGTCTAGGAGGCATTTTATCTGAATGTTTTCCAAATTCTAACGTAACCAACATGCAATTAAATCTAAGTTTTCTAATCATGTAACACATCCTGACTTAATTAGCATTTTAAGCATGCAAGGCAATACTACTAAAAAAAACTATTAAACAGGTATCCTAAACATAATATACATAACGTCATGCAGGTTAAATCATATAGAATCACATAAAACAAGTAAAACTTACGACTTGAGGCTTGACGATTGATCTTTCTGGCGCTGATGGTGGCACAACCCTTTACAGGAACCTGGCTCTGATACCAACTGAAACGTCCTGCTCTTTTTATTGCTTTAAAAGTACTAGAAATTTTTTTTTTCCTCTCTCTAAAATTTTCGGCTTTCACTAAAATATTTTTATAAAATATTTTAACCCTTAAAATAAAATACCAACCATCTAGCATTTTAAAAATCAAGTGCAATGGTCATAAAATAAAATCGTCGCATGATTACCAAACCTAAAAAGCAATAAATTTGAAAAGTAAAGCCCATACTAAACCTCTCAAAATCTCTCAAAAGCATAAGTAAATCGTCTTAAAATCTTTAAATAAAATCATAAAGCATAATGCGGAAAATGTAGCGCTGGTCCTCGGGTTATGTGCGCCTTCAGTCCAGTCAAATCACTCATCAAGTCCTCCCTCAATACCACCTGCATCCATCACACCTAGTGAGTCTAAAGACTCAACACACCATAATCTTGATAACGAGTAATATGTAATACAGTCAACATATAACGGTGAAAAATATTTGTACTTAAAATATCATTTTCATGAAGATGCATAAACATAAACATTTTTGTAAATATTTTCATGATGCATAAAACTTTAAACATAAACATTTTCATAAAATACTTTTTCATGACATGCAATCATAAACCTTAACCTTTTCCCTTTTTCCTCAATATGACATGACATAAAACATTTTTCATGATCATAAACATTTTTCCTTTTCCTTTTCCTTTTCCTTTTCCTTTTGTTGAATTCAGATCGTTAATTGTGACTTTCCTGATCATGCTCATGAGGGTCGATGGATCCATCTACAAAAAACCACAGTACTGGGCGGCGAGGGACACCAGCAACACTCTCACCGGTCAACTGGGCCCTGGCCTATCATGATTCGAATAGAAATACGATCGTCGGGGCTCCCTCTGGGGCCTTTTCCCCTCACGATATTCCCATTCTTCCGTTACCACAAAACCGTTACCACATATCCGTTACCACATATTCGCAATGATGGAAACACGATCGTCGGGCTCCCACTGGGACCATAACCCTTACGACGTCGCCAACATTAACGAATTAGTCACAATTATTTCACATCCTTCAACATTTTTCATTCGCATCACTTAAAAAAAATCATGAATATCATTACGTTTTTCATTTTTTTGAAACCAAGCATGCAACATGTATTTTAAATGTCTTCTTAAATCATAAAAATCCCTTAGACATTTAAAAATCATCATTTAATCATGAATAATTCATAAACATTTAAAAATAATCATATTTTCATAAAAATAGCATTTAGGGCACTGCCATGACGTTTACTATGCTTTAGGTGCAAAAAGACCGTTTTACCCCTAGACGTAAAATTTTACCTTTTCGACTTTTTCCTTGATTTCATGACTCTAACATGTCCCAAATAATTATTTTAGCTTACGTGAATTTTTTCATAATTTTATTTAGCTTAAATGTTAGACTTTTTCAATTATTTTTTCTTAATTATTTTGACGGTGTTTTAATCCCGAAAAATACCAAACTTTAATATAAAATTCCTAAATTATAAATTTAGTCTTTTTATATTATTTTAGCCCTTATGGACCCCGACTCGACCCCCGTGAGCCGTTTTCCAATTTTTTTCTTCTTTTAAATACCCTATTCGACACCTAAACTTCGACCCCGAGCCAACTTTCGATTTTCACGAGTTACCCCCGAGCAATATCGAACCAGAACCTGCCCAACATGTTGAAGTACCCTACTGGACTCTAACCTCACCAAGAAACCAGCCCAAACCACAAAAACGACAGCTTCTTAAGTAACCCCATGCTGGCCGAGACTTTCAGCTTTCATGGACTCTACGATTTTGGTGTCTAGACCCTAAGCCGACGCCCCAGCCCCTGAACCAAATTATTGTGCACCACGCTAGGACCCTAGTGAGCCACCCTAGCCCAGCCCGTGACCCCGAGTTGAGCCCCTCATCCCCTGGACCTGTGCGTAAACCCTGCACCAACTTGTGCATGGTTCTCGGGTGGAGTCCTAGCATAGCTAGGACTCTTCCCCAGCCCTGACCGTGAGTCCTAGCTTGGCTAGGACTCCCTCCTTGACTCCCTCGTGACCTTGGCTAGCCCATGGAACCAGCCAACCCAACCCCAACCCCCTGCAATGAAAACCCGAACCCTCAACCCAAGACAGCAACTCGCGCTGCTTGGTGTTTTGTTTCTGCCGTAACTTTTGGTGGTGATTAAGGTGAGTTGGTGTGATTCTAAAACAAGTGTAAACCACTCTTGATCCTTCCTTATGTCATGGCAGCCCCTTAACCAAATAATATACAAGTTATTGGATTCAAAAATCATGTTTTCTCATTTATACATGCCATAAACCGAAAATTCTGAAAAATATTTCATGTTCTTCATGCACACAATAATTCAATCAATAATATGATATGATGGATGAGAAAAGGTGATGTATGGCGTGCCTTTGCGTTTTATACGCACGAAAAACCTTTGACGACGAAGAACGGGAGATGACTACGGCTTCTACTTTGCTTGTTGCCTTCGAAAAACCCTTACCAAAAATCCTTCAAAGTGCCGTGAGGTTTGTGTGTGTGTGATGGGAAGAGTTTTTCAGAAAATAAACTAGGTGGCCGATTTCCTTTGGTGCCAAAGTGTAGGGTTTTGCAACTTTTACACTTTAAATACTAATTAAATCCCTAAGTAGGCTTTAGGCCTATTAAGCCATAGAATTAAGCCCATTAGTTAAATTAGGATTTAAATAAAATATTAACAAGGTTTTTGTTTAAATAAATTTGTGAATTTATTAGCCGGGTTGCCAAAAAGCTCGTATTTTAGTTGAAAAACCAACACCGATAAAATTTACGCCCCGGCGTATAAAATCACCTCAAAACCCTTAATTTCACAAAATACTAAAAAGCATCGACAATCTTGTAAATAATTAAAAATAATTATTTAATAAAAATATTTTACGTTTTCTTCAGCCCTCGGTCCCCGTTCCTCGATCGTCACTTGAATATTCTTAAAATACATTTTTTTTTTGCATGATGACAAATAAATCTCATTTAGCATATAAACAAGTACGTCACATAATTAATTAGCAGCTAAAATCAATTAATTACTCCATTTTTCATAATTTCCTAGATTCGCATGCAGTTGGATTACGTCGTCTTAATTTTGGACCTTACAGTTAGCCCTTTCGTAATTATCTCGATTAAAAATCAATAATCGTATTAATTATTGCCAAATCATTTCAGAATAATCTCATATTACAGTAATCAAATTCTCGGGCCTTACATTTCTCCCCCTCTAAGATATGATTTCGTCCTCGAAATCACAAGCAATCAATTCAGATAAGGAAGATATGTATACTCAAGGTTACTTCAGAAAATTCATTCTATCAAACCATTCTGATAAAATTACTTGCAATTACTGGCTATACAACATCCGTATATACCAATCAACAGCTCATACCACATCAATATCAACAGCTGTTATCAAATTCAATCTCAAATATCACCGTAATATCATTCCCATTCAGCGGAAATCTGCAGTACTCACTGTACAATGTTTTATCTGTGGCTATCTTAATACTCGTTTGATAGCTATCATTATACAGTAATTCATAAAGTGACAAGACATTAGGTCACTAGTGCTAAAATCCAGCACTACAGTTCCTGGATATCCTCCAGTATATAGATAGTTCATTTCAACTATCCGTCAATCTATAAATCATAGATAAAATCATGCTATACATTCTGCCAAAAGCACAAAATCAAGCAAAATCACAATCTGATATACTCTACTTCGGCATTCTAGTTATTCTGACCACTTTTCTGACATCGATCTGTGTCATTTGGTCATGTTTGTACGTTATCTGGTACAAACTAATAAATCTAGATTGAACAATATGTCAATCACAATCATATTACATCACAATCTGGAAAGTATTACAGTGATCTTATTACGAAATTCATCGAAATATACTCCCCATGTCTAGTCAGAAATATACAAATTCTGTAATAACTCTTCTGATTTCTATATTTCTGTCTTCATTTATTGGCGATTCAGACATTTCAGTACAAGTTCTGCCAACATTTCCGTATAAATTCTATCATAACTGATTTAATCTGTCTATATCAAAACTGTCTGTTCGAATTATCATATACTTTCTGTTACCTAAACGACTACTGAATCCATTTCTGTGCGCTTCTGACCTTATCTGTCATTTCCAATTCGAACTATTGGGTATAAACAATCAGTTAATAGTATAAATTAAAGAAAAATACCTACCTGGTATTCGGTTCTGATTATCGATATCAAATTCTGTTGTACAATTGTGAAACATTTGACATTACAAGATAATCATTTTCATACAGTAAAAATCACATATCTGTCACCCCGATCGATGCTCTGCTCTGATTATCGAAATTAAGTTCTGGACATTCTAGTTAAATCTCTGAACTGCCGTAATTCTTGAATTCAGTTCTGATTCGGTTTGAATAATCTGTATCAAACACTGACTCAAAATAACGGTACTATCAAATCAGATTCACAATATCAATAGTCTATACTGATCTAGTGAGTTCAGTAACTCATAAAATTGCAATTTCTGGCAATACTGTCAATTCTGACTAATCCATCACGTCTTCATGCCGTGCTGATCAACTGCTATATATCATCTGTAAATATAATATGCCCCCAAACAATATAAGCTATCTCAAATACTGTTTTAGAACAATAACAATACTAAAGCAGATACAAAACAACAATCGTATACGATAATCTATCAATTCAGACCAAAAATAAATTTCTGACATTTCTGACATTTATGAAATTTCTGATCTTTCTGATATCGGTATCATTCTCAGCCACTGATCATAATCTCAACTGTGTCAAATTCAATCGGTATACTAACTTCAGATATCGCATACTCTGAATACAATCTGTTTCAAGCAGAATTCATATCTGAAAAATTTCTGTATACAATAATCACATTCCTCAGAATATCCCATTCAATCTTCAGTTATTCGATTCAATCAATCAGATGCTGCGAATATATCAAAATATCATAGATACAACGAGCATGAAATCATCAGAATATCTCTGAATATATTGAAATATGCCAAAGAGAAACACTAGATCAGATGTAACTCCTGTTCGGTACTCTTCTACTGGTCTTTCAATTCATTCAGTGTCATTCAGTACATTTAATATCATTCTGTACTAAATTCTAAAGCACAAACAGTACCTGATCTCAATTCAATTCTAGAATCTATCTTTCTGATATAAAGCAAATCTGAAATCTTATCTGGGCAAACATCAGCCAACTCGTACATCATTGGCAAATCTGCCAGTGCTAGACTCGATTTCAGTATGTCTACTGAATACATAAGGATACCATCTGTTCCTTTCTGTATCGATCGAGTCATATACAACACACAGATATCAAAGGAATTCTGAATCTAGAATCCTTACCGTGAAATCTTTACTCATCAGCCCTATCTAGTCTGAATCTTATATTTTTCTGGAAGGAATCTACACTAGTTCTGTACTTGTTCAGCATATTAATATCAATAATGACATCAAATCAGAGAACACAAGTACATCATAATCTAACTCAATCTCATTCTCATCTTACTGTAGTATACAATATGTCATAAAAATCTCTGGTATCAATCTTTCCTTCCCAAAAGGTACAAAGATTAATACTACAGCAATACAGACCCAACAGATACCATATGTATCAATGCAACTCAGTCAAAGATAATCATAGAAAATGCATTAGTATATATCAATACATATGCAATATAATCATAAAGTAACAGTACCTGCCACAATATCATCAAGTGTGCTCCGGGTCTGTTCCTCGATCACCACAACCAGATGGTCCAGCTCCCTGAAATCTACGGGAATCTCTTTGGGGACAAACTCTAGCAAAGTGTCCCGGCTGTCGGCAGATACGACAACTACCAGTCACTCCCTGGCATTGCTCTGTGGAATGTCTCCCTCCGCAAATCCTGCAATACACTCCAGTATAACTTGGGCTGGAACCACTGGAGCTAGTTGAACCGCTCAGTCCGCTCCCTAACTTCTTGAATGGCTTCTTTCGAGCTTTCAGCAAATCTTGCTTTCCACTCGTGCTGCCGCGATCAAATCGGAGAGGGGATATCTGTGTCTGGGGTTGCATCGCACACACCCTTTTTAGTTGTCTAATCAGACTCGCTTCCGCTCTCTTCGCTTTACTCAAGGCATCAACAAAATGATAAGGTTGCTGCATATTCATCATCAATGCAACTATCTCCGAGTTCAGTCCTCTGATGAACTGATCTGCTACAGCTTCATCATTCCCAATTACCTGAGGAGAAAAACGCCGTAGAGTAGAGAATTTCGCAACATATTCTTCAATATTCAGTTGGCCTTGTCTCAAATTCTCAAATTCTGCTTTCTTGTCCTCTCGGTACGAAACTGAGAAAAATCTTCGATAAAATTCAGTTCTGAATATTTCCCACGAAATCACTGTACCTCTCTATTCTAGCATTTTTTACTTGTAATCCACCAACTCCTGGCAGTCTCTCGTAACTGGTGGAATATCAGTTTAATTCTCTGCTCATCTGAATAATCAAGTAAATCAAACAGTATTTCTATGTCATCGAACCAGTTCTCACAATCTTCAGACGTCTCGGTACCACTCAGAATCGACAGCTGAAATAACTGAAATTCTTTCAACTGTATTTCTATCTGAGTTTCTGATACATCTATTTGTTCAGTCGAAGTACTACCCATTTCTGGAATTCTCCGTGGAGGGATATCTGCTTATCAAAACATTAGTACTCAAATACTACAAATCTGTTCCGATCTTTCTCTAATCATCTTACTGCTGATCATGAATCAGATCTGATTCATACTCAATAATACATAATACCAACTCAAATCAGATAATCAGGTAACCATGTATTTCAAAGCAGTAAAACCTAATCTCATGCTAGCATTCACATGCAAGGAAAGAAAACTCAATCTACCTCGCTCATTCTCTTCTATCTCAATCTAAAAGATCTATCGCTCTGATACCACCTGTTGTGGGGACCCGGACGCTAATCATCTTCTTAATCATCTTTGGGATTTAATTATCAATTAAGATAAACAGGGTCTAAAAATTTTTCTTTTTTTAAAATGTAAGTGCGGAACGTAATGGAATTAACTAATATACATCTCAGTATAAAAGTATAATAATGTACAAAAATTATTCAAACTAGTCTAAGGTTTAACTACTAAATTTCAAGTATTAAACCAAGTCTACATCCAAGTCCGGAATTACCACTCTAATCTCGATCTCTCATCATCCTCTTGACCCTGATCCTGTCCCACCTGTTGTCATGCACACATACAAACAAGACAACAGCCGGATACTCCGGTGAGAATAAATCCCAGTATAAATAATGTATACATGCAGTTAACTGAATTAACATAAAAGCATGAATTATATCTTATCACATGTAGCATAGTCAATAACATGTATCAATACCAATCTGTAAATAAAACATGAATCGTAATCTACGAAACATAAATCAATACGGATCTGTAAATCAAGTTCTAGTCTCGATATCTAAGACTCGACTCATCTCTTATTCTAATCTAGGGATCCCGATCTAATTTAGACTTTGGTATGCTGTATCGAATGTCTACAATAGACGTCGATCTACATCTAAGCTCATCGATACACCGTAAGTCTAGAGTCTACGCGGTTCTGACAAAGCCTCGGCGATTCTGCCCTAGCTAGGCTGATCTGCCCTAGACTCAAACTCTGGCTCTACTATAATTCAATAGACTAAACATATCAATCTGATAATATGCAAATATCAATGCAATAAGGTAAAGTATGTGATTTTGGGAAACTCAAGTCAAACCTAACTCGAGTTGTGCAATCCCGAATCAACATTTATTTATACCTTTATCTTCTCGATCCGACGAAGACGAAGTCTCGTATTCCAATCTGTCCATAACCAGTCTGGCGATGACAATCGCATAAATACAATATCAGTATATAAATCAATTCAAGACTTGTTCTGATCAATACTCAAACCAATACATAATCTGATCCATATCTGAACAAGGCACAATCTAATTCATATCAACGATATCACGATACAATCGAAATCATTACTGAATCTGATCAATCTAAATCAATACTGAATCTAATCAATATCAATCTACTGATGTTTCGACGGCATAACAATACAGTCACGATAACCCCGTCTATCTCAACATCACAGATATAATACAAGAATTCATAACCAGTATCAGTACAACTCATAATCTGAATAATAACACAATTCTTGTATAGAATCTCAACTAAATCAACTCTGAAATTCATAACAATTTCATAAACAGTCTATTCTTTAATCTGACTTCGATTCTATGATGTCTAACATGTCAAGAACATCATATATGAATTCCATTTAATTCTGACAACATCATAATTTCAGAACATGTCTAAACGTAACAAAACTTACGTCCAGTTGTAGCCTGCGTTGATTGGAACACAGTACTGAAGTCGGATTCAAAAACAGACGGACGGATTTTTCATAAATCTCGATCAAAAGCAGAAGCTGCTTCTTCCGTTCCTTTCTTTCTTTTTCCTTCTGAGGATTACCGTTTGTATGTTTATATATATATATACATACATATTTCGTGCATGCAAGGAAAGCGGCTCACTCCTTCATAAAACACGTCTCGCGCATATGCGCGACCCCAATCGGCGCATATGCGCGAGACACTCGGTCTCCGCGCATATCCTGTACATCGCCTCGCGCATATGCGCGACTCATCTCCGCGCATATGCGCGAGACCCTCTGGAGTCACTCGCATAGGCTTCGCGCATATGCGCGACATCTTCCGCGCATATGCGCGAGGTCTTCTGCCTGTTTGGCGCATGTGCGCGCATCCGGTCGCGCATGTGCGCCGTTGCTGCTGTCCTCGCACTTCCATTTTCACACGCTATCTCATTTCGTGTCTCGGTTAGGCCTTTCGTAATTATCTCGATTAAAAATCAATAATCGTATTAATTATTGCCAAATTATTTCAGATTAATCTCATATTACGGTAATCAAATTCTCGGGCCTTACAACTAATGCACCGGATCCCATCAGAACTCCGAAGTTAAGCGTGCTTGGGCGAAAGCAGTACTAGGATGGGTGACCCCTTGGGAAGTCCTCGTGTTGCATCTCTTTTCGTGTTTTTCTATTTTGATTACTTGTTGACAGACGATTTTCGGCTCAAATCATCTGAATCTTGATCGGGACCAGATAAGACATGTGAAATCAACGTAGCTCGGGCACTGCCGGATTTGGACAAAATTGTAGCCTAATTGATTGTAAACGGGCAAACGAATGAGACTCATTACTCTGCAATGAGCTGGCGAGATTTTAACCAAATTCCTTCTCTTAGACCCTCTAACTTGCGATTTTCCGCTTCTGTTAAGCTTCTGTTTCCTCGAGAAATCCGTTTAGAAAGTTCGAAATTTGATTCCGGTTCCATTTTATCGTATCCCATTCATAATAATAGCTTTACATTCGCTATTTTCTTCTTCTTATTTTTTTCCTATTTTCTGGAACATTTAGAGATTTTTGTTGTCATGAGCCGGTTCTGTGCGGAAGGGTATGACATAAATTACTCCGGACACGGTTAATTCATTAAAAAAAATAATCCATAATTTACGTAAACGGTCGCGACACGAAAACTTCCCAGGGAGGTCACCCATCCTAGCTCTGCCATCGCGCCAGAACGCTTAACTTCATGGTTCTGATTGGGCGAGAGCAGTGCCTCGTGTTTTCCATCGCCGCCCGCTCCACACGTACTCAAGGGATATAAGAATAAACATCCCACTCAATGTCGGGTGCGATCATACCATCACTAATGCTTCGTAAGCGCGGACGCTGCTCACGTGGTGCCACGTCCGCGCGACGGAATAATTAGCGACGGAATATATATAAAACCATCGCTCAAATTGAATCAGCGATGGTTTATAAACTGTCGCTAAAATGGAATCAGCGACGGTTTAATATATGTCGCGAAAAATAGAATCAGCGACGGTTTCGAAACCGACGTTAGTTTGAGCAACGGTTTAAAAACCGTCGTTATTCCTAAATTTTGGTTATTTTATTAAGGGTGAGGACATGATAATAACCACCTATGGGACACCAACTATTGCACTTTAGGTTTTGTTTTTTTTTTTAATATCAACATACACTTTTATTAATTTTTTTTCAACAATTCAAATATATATTTAGTCTCTCCATAATTTATTAACGGCCGCAGATAATTGTATTAACAGCGTGCACATGTACGCAGCGGATAATCTTGAACTTTCAACGGTTTGCATCTTTGCAGCATGCAATGTTCGCTGCGGAAAAAGAATTGCGCGATGCGAAAAACCATTTTTGTTGTAGTGAACACAGAGAAAAAAACAGACAAAAATTCATCACGAAATAAGTTTTTTCAAGAATCTCTACTATTCAAAAAAGATTCGTGAGATAAAAATTCGTGAGAGCCGTTTCACAAGAGACCTACTCAAAAATTTCTGTTTAAATCTTAAATTTAACAAGAATTATTATTTGTTTAATAAATTTAATTCACGATCTTCCAGTCAAAATAGTAATGAAATTTTATCAAGAAAATATTTTTTAAATAATCGTTTAATTTTATATATATTGGACAAGAGTAAATATTCCCGAAAAAACTTATTTCGTGATGAATTTTTGTCTGTTTTTTTCTCTGTCTTCACTACAACAAAAATGGTTTTTCGCAGCGCGCAAATTCTTTTTCCGTAGCGAACATTGCATGCTGCAAAGATGCAAAACCGTTGAAAGTTTAAGATTATCCGTGGCGTACATGTGCACGCTGTTTATACTATTATCTGCGGCTGTTAATGAATACTAGTTTCTCTGCACAGGCGATGCGTGTGTGTACAGTCTTTTTATTATTATCGATGGAATAAGTGAAATTTGGATAAATTATGGAGAAACTAATTGATATTTGAATTGTTGAAAAAAAATAAAAAATAAAGTATGTGTTGAAATTTAAAAAAAAACAAAAAACTAAAAGTAAAATATTAGTGTCCTATAGGTGTTATTATCATGTACTACCTTAATAAAATAACAAAAATTAGGAATAGCATGGACGCTGCTCCACGTGGGCAGGGTCCGCGCTTACGAAGCATGGACAGCTGCTCCACGTGGGCAACGTCCGCGCTTCGTAAGCGCGGATTGAGGTATATTTGCATACTCTTTTTTTTACATTATAATTGAAATTAATTTTAAAATTTAAATTATTTTTTAAAAAAAAACCCCAGTACTAGGATGGGTGACCCCCTGGGAAGTCCTCGTGTTGCACCCTTTTTCGTGTTTTTCTATTTTTGATTACTTGTTGACAGACGATTTTCGGCTCAATCATCTGATCTCGATCGAACCAGATAAGACATGTGAAATCAACGTAGCTCGGGCACTGCCGATTTTGATAAAATTTTAGGCTAATTTTATTGTAAACGGGAAAAAGAACGAGACTCTTACTGCCGCAATGAGCTGGCGAGATTTAAGCCGAATTCCTTCTCTAAGACCCTCTAATTTTCGATTTTTTCGCTTCTGTTAAGTTTCCGTTTCCTCCAGAAATGCGTTTAGGAAGTCCGAAAATTCGATACCAGTTCATTTTATCGTATCCCAGGCATAATAATAGCTTTACATCACTATTTTCTTCTTTTTTTTTCTATTTCTAGGGGAACATTTAGCGATTTTTTTATTGGTAGTGAGCCGGTTCTGTGCGGAAGGTATGACGCAGATTACTCCGGAGATGGTAACTAATTAAAAACATTATTTGACTTTTTTAGCTATAATTTACTTAAAAGGTCGCGACACCGAGGACATCCCATGGAGGTCACCCATCCTAGCTCGCCATCGCGTCAGAACGCTCTTACTTCATGGTTCTGATGGAGAGCAGTGCCGCGTGTTGTCCATCGCCGCCGCGCCACACGTACTCGAGGGATATAAGAATAAACATCCCACTCAATGTCGGGTGCGATCATACTAGCACTAATGCACCGATCCATCAGAACTCCGAAGTTAAGCGTGCTTGGGCGAGAGCATACTAGGATGGGGACCCCTGATAAGTCCTCGTGTTGCACCCCTTTTCGTGTTTCTATTTTTTGATTGACAGACGATTTTCGGCTCAAATCATCTGAATCTCGATCGAGACAAGATAAGACATTTGAAATCAACGTAGCTCGGGCACTGCCGGATTTGGACAAAATTGAAGCCTAATTTGATTGTAAACGGCAACGAACGAGACTCATTACTCCGCAAGAGCTGGCGAGATTTTAGCCGAATTATTTCTCTAAGACCCTCTAATTTGCGATTTTCCGCTTCAGTTAAGCTTCTGTTTCCTCGAAATCCGTTTGGAAGTTCGAAATTCGATTCCGGTTCCATTTTATCGTATCCCAGGCATAATAATAGCTTTACATTCACTATTTTCTTCTTCTTTTTTTTTCTATTTTCTGGGAACATTTAGCGATTTTTATTGTAGTGAGCCGGTTCTGTGCGGAAGGGTATGACGCAGATTACTCCGAGATGGTTAACTCATTAAAAACAATTATTTTGACTTTTTAGCTATAATTTACGTAAAGGTCGCGACACGAGGACATCCCATGGAGGTCACCCATCCTAGCTCTGCCATCGCGCCTGAACGCTAACTTCATGGTTCTAATTGGGCGAGAGCAGTCCGCGTGTTGTCCATCGCCGCACGCGCCACACGTACTCGAGGGATTTAAGAATATCCCACTCAATGTCGGGTGCAATCATACCAGCACTAATGCACCGGATCCCATCAGAACTCCGAAGTTAAGCGTTCTTGGCGAGAGCCTACTAGGACTGGTGACCTCCTGGTAAGTACTCGTGTTGCACCCCTTTTCGTGTTTTTCTATTTTTGATTACTTGACAGACATTTTCGGCTCAAATCATCTAATCTCGATCGGGACAAGATAAGTCATGTGAAATCAACGTAGCTCGGGCACTGCCGGATTTAAACAAAATTTAGGCTAATTTGATTGATGTAGGGTAAACGAACGAGACTAATTACTCCGCAATGAGCTGGTGAGATTTTAGCCGAATTCCTTCTCTATGACCCTCTAATTTGCGATTTTTCACTTCTGTTAAGCTTCTGTTTCCTCCAGAAATACGTTTAGGAAGTCCGAAATTCGATTCTGGTTCCATTTTATCGTTTAACAGGCATAATAATAGCTTTACATTCGCTATTTTCTTCTTCTTATTTTTTTTTTCTATTTTCAGGGAACATTTAACGACTTTTGTTGTCGTGAGTCGGTTCTGTGCGGAAGGGTATGGCGCAGATTACTCTGGAGACAGTTAACTCGTTAAAAACAATTATTTTGAATATTTTAGCTATAATTTACGTAAACGGTCGCGACACGAGAACTTCCCAGGGAAGTCACCCATCCTAGCTCTGCCATCGCGCCAGAACGCCTAACATCATGGTTTTGATTGGACGAGAGCAGTGCCGCGTGTTGTCCATCGCCGCCCGCGCCACACGTACTCGAGAGATATAAGAATAAAAATCCCACTCAATGTCGGGTGCGATCATACCAGCACTAATGCACCAGATCCCATCAGAACTCCGAAGTGAAGCGTGCTTGGTCGAGAGCAGTACTAGGATGGGTGACCCCCTAGTAAGTCCTCGTGTTGCACCCCTTTTCATGTTTTTCTATTTTTTATTACTTTTTGATAGACGATTTTCGTCTTAAATCATCTGAATCTCGATCGGGACCAGATAATTCATGTGAAATCAATGTAGCTCGGGCACTGCCGGATTTGGACAAAATTGTAGGTTAATATGATTGTAAATGGGCAAACGAACGAGACTCAATACCCCGCAATGATCTGACGAGATTTTAGCCGAATTCATTCTCTAAGACCCTCTAATTTGCGATTTTTCGATTCTGTTAAGCTTCTGTTTCCTCGAGAAATCCGTTTAAGAAGTCCGAAATTCGATTCTGGTTCCATTTTATCGTATCTCAGGCATAATAATAGATTTACATTCGCTAATTTCTTTTTCTTATTTTTTTTCTATTTTCTGAGAACATTTAGCGATTTTTGTTGTCGTGAGCCGGTTCTGTGCGGAAGGGTATGACGTAGATTACTCCGGAGACGGTTAACTCATTAAAAACAATTATTTCGACTGTTTTATCCATAATTTACGTAAACAGTCGCGACACGAGGACTTCCCAGGGAGGTCACCCATCCTAGCTCTGCCATCGCGCCAGAACGCTTAACTTCATAGTTCTGATTGGGCGAGAGCAGTGCAGCTTGTTGTCCATCGCCGCCCGCGCCACATGTACTCGAGGGATATAAGAATAAACATCCCACTCAATGTCGGGTGCGATCATACTAGCACTAATAAACCGAATCCCATCAGAACTCCGAAGTTAAGCATGCTTAGGCGAGATCAGTACTAGGATGGGTGACCCCCTGAGAAGTCCTCGTGTTGCACCCCTTTTCGTGTTTTTCAATTTTTGATTACTTGTTGACAGACAATTTTCGGCTCAAATAATCTGAATCTCGATCGGGACCAGATAAGACATGTGGAATCAACGTAGCTCGGGCACTTCCGGAGTTAGACAAAATTGTAGCCTAATTTGATTGTAAACGGGCAACCGAACGAGACTCATTACTCCGCAAGGAGCTGGCGAGATTTTAGCCGAATTATTTCTCTAAGACCCTCTAATATGCGATTTTCCGCTTCAGTTAAGCTTCTGTTTCTCGAGAAATCCGCTTAGGAAGTTCGAAATTCGATTCCGGTTCCATTTTATCGTATCCCAGGCATAATAGCTTTACATTCTATTTTCTTCTTTTTTTTTTTTCTATTTTCTGGGAACATTTAGCGATTTTTATTGTAGTGAGCCAGTTCTGTGCGGAAAGGTAGATGCAGATTACTCCGGAGATGGTTAAACTCATTAAAAAACAATTATTTTGACTTTTTTTAGCTATAATTTACGTAAAGGATCGCGACACTAGGAGGACATCCATGGAGGTCACCCATCCTAGCTCTGCCATCGCGCCTGAACGCTTAACTTCATGGTTCTAATTGGGCGAGAGCAGTGCGCGTGTTGTCCATCGCCGCACAGTGCCACACGTACTCGAGGGATTTAAGAATAATATACCCACTCATGGTCGGGGGCAATCATACCAGCACTAATGCACCGGTTCCTATCAGAACTCCGAAGTTAAGCGTGCTTGGGCGAGAGGCCAGTACTAGCATGGGTGAACCCCTGGTAAACTTCCTCGTGTTGCACCCTTTTCGTGTTTTTTTAATTTTTGATTACTTTTTGACAGACGATTTTCGGCTCAAATCATCTGAATCTCGATCGGGACCAGATAAGTCATGTGAAATCAACGTCGCTCAGGCACTGCCGGATTTGGACAAAATTGTAGGCTAATTTGATTTTAAACGGGCAAACGAACGAGACTCATTACTCCGCAATGACTGGCGAGATTTTAGCCGAATTCTTTCCTAAGACCCTCTAATTTGCGATTTTCCTCTTATTTTAAGCTTCCGTTTCCTCGAGAAATCCGTTTAGAAAGTCCGAAATTCGATTCCGGTTCTATTTTATCGTATCTCAGGCATAATAATAGCTTTACATTCGCTATTTTTTCTTTTTATTTTTTTTCAATTTTCTGGGAACATTTAGCGATTTTTGTTGTCGTGAGCCGGTTCTGTGCGGAAGGGCATTAAAAACAATTATTCCAACTGTTTTAGCTATAATTTACGTAAACAGTCGCGACACGAGGAATTCCAAGGAGGTCACCCATCCTAGCTCTGCCATCGTGCCAGAACGCTTAACTTCTTGGTTCTGATTGGGAGAGAACAGTGCCGCGTGTTGTCCATCGCCGCCCGCGCCACACGTACTCGAGGGATATAAGAATAAACATACCACTCAATGTCGGGTGCGATCATACCAGCACTAAAGCACCGGATCCCATCAGAACTCCGAAGTTAAGCGTGCTTGGGCGAGAGCAGTACTAGGAAGGGTGACCCCATGGAAAGTCCTTGTGTTACACCTCGTTTCGTGTTTTTCTATTTTTGATTACTTGTTGACAGACGATTTTCGGCTCAAATCATCTGAATCTTGATCGGGACCAGATAAGACATGTGAAATCAACGTAGCTCGGTAACTGCCGGATTTAGAAAAAATTGTAGGCTAATTCCATTGTAAACGGGCAAACGAACGAGTCTCATTATTCCGCAATGAGCTGGCGAGATTTTAGCCGAATTCCTTCTCTAAGACCCTCTAATTTGCGATTTTTTCCGCTTCTGTTAAGCTTCTGTTTCCTCGAAAAATCCGCTTAGGAAGTCCAAATTCGATTCCGATCCATTTTATCGTATCACAGGCAAATAATTTCTTTACATTCGCAATTTTCTTCTTATTATTTTTTTCCTATTTTCTGGGAACATTTAGCGATTTGTGTTGTCGTGAGCCGGTTCTGTGCGGAAGAGTATGACGCAGATTACTCCTGAGACGTTAACTCAATAAAAACAATTATTTCGACTGTTTTGGCTATAATTTACGTAAACGGTCGCGACACGAGGACTTCCCAGGGAGGACACCTATCCTAGATCTGCCATCGCGCCAGAACGCTTAACTTCATGGTTCTGATTGGGAGAGAGCAGTGCCGCGTGATGTCCATCGCCGCCCGCGCCACATATACTCGAGGGATATAAGATTAACATCCCACTCATAGTCGGGTTCGATCATACCAGCACTAATGCACAGAATCCCATCAGAACATCGAAGTTAAGCGTGCTTGGGCGAGAGCAGTACTAGGATGGTGACCCACTGGGAAGTCCTCGTGTTGCAGCCATTTTAGTAATGTTTTTCTATTTTTGATTATTTGTTGACAGACAATTTTTGGCTCAAATCATTGAATCTCGATCAATACCAGATAAGACATGTAAAATCACGTAGCTCGGGCACTGCCGTATTTTGACAAAATTGTAGCCTAATTTGATTGTAAACGGGCAAACGAACGAGACTCATTACTTCGCAATGAGCTGGCCAGATTTTAGCCGAATACCTTCTCTAAGACCCTCTAATTTGCGATTTTTCGCTTCTGTTAACCTTCCGTTTCCTCGAGAAATCCGCTTAGGAAGTCCTAAATTCGATTCCGATTCCATTTTCGTATCCCAGGCATAATGATAGCTTTACATTCTCATTTTCTTCTTCTTATTTTTTTTCTATTTTCTTGGAACATTTAGCGATTTTTGAGGTCGTGAGCCGTTCTGTGCGGAAGGGTATGACGCAGATTACTCCGGAGACAGTTAACTCATTAAAAACAATTATTTCGATTGTTTTATCCATAATTTACGTAAAGGGTCGCGACACGAAACTTCCCAGGGAGGTCACCCATCCTGCTCTACCATGCGCCATAACGCTTAACTTCATGGTTCTGAATGGGCGAGAGCAGTGCCGTGTGTTGTCCATCGCCGCCCGCTCGACACGTTATCGAGGGATATAAGAATGAACATCCCACTCAATGTCGGTGCGATCATACCAGCACTAATGCACTGGATCCCATCAGAACTCAGAAGTTAAGCGTGCTTGGGCGAGAGCAGTATTAGGATGGGTGACCCCCTGGGAAGTACTCGTATTGCGCCCCTTTTCATGATTTTCTATTTTGATTACTTGTTGACAGACGATTTTCGGCTTAAATCATCTGAATCTTGATCGTGACCAGATAAGACATGTGAAACCAACGTAGCTTGGGCACTGCCGGATTTGGACAAAATTGAAGCCTAATTTGATTGTAACGGGCAAACGAACGAGACTCATTACTCCGCAGTGAGCTGGCGAGATTTTAGCCGAATTCCTTCTTTAAGACCCTCTAATTTGCGATTTTTCGCTTCTGTTAAGCTTCCGTTTCCTCGAGAAGTCCACTTAGAAAGTCCAAATTCGATTCCGGTCTATTTTATCATATCACAGGCATAATAATAGCTTTACATTTGCTATTTCTTCTTCTTATTTTTTTTTCCATTTTCTGGGAACATTTAGCGATTTTTGTTGTCGTGAGCCGGTTCTGTGCGGAAGGGTATGACGCAGATTACGCCGGAGACGGTTAACTCATTAAAAAAATTATTTCAATTGTTTTATCCATAATTTACGTAAAGGTCGCGACGCGAGGACTTCCCGGGGAAGTCACCCATCCTAGCTCTGTCATCGCGCCAGAACTCTTAACTTCATGGTTCTGATTGGGCGAGAGCAGTACTGCGTATTGTCTATCGCCGCCCGCTCCACACGTACTCGAGGGATATAAGAATAAACATCTCATTGAATGTCGGGTGCGATCATACCAGCACTAATGCACCGGATTCCATCAGAACTCCGAAGTTAAGCGTGCGACCCCCTGGGAAGTCCTCCTTTTCGTGTTTTTCTATTATTGATTACTTTTTGGCTGACGATTTTCAACTCAAATCGTCTGAATCACGATCGAGAGCAGATAAGACATGTGAAATCAACGTAGCTCGGGCACTGCCGGATTTGGACAAAATTGAAGCCTAATTTGATTGTAAACGGCAAACGAACGAGACTCATTGCTCCGCAATGAGCTGACGAGATTTTAGCCGAATTCCTTCTTTAAGACCCTCTAATTTGCGATTTTCCGCTTCTGTTAAGCTTCCGTTTCCTCGAGAAATCCGCTTAGGAAGTACAAATTCGATTCCGGTCCATTTTATCGTATCACAGGCATAATAGCTTTACATTCGCTATTTTCTTCTTCTTATTTTTTTTCCATTTTCTGGGAACATTTAGCGATTTTTGTTGTCGTGAGCCGGTTCTTGCGGAAAGGTATCACGCAGATTACGCCGGATACGGTTAACTCATTAAAAACAATTATTTCATTTGTTTTAACCATAATTTACGTAAATGGTCGCGACACGAAGACTTCCCAGGGAAGTCACCCATGCTAGCTCTGCCATCGCGCCAGAACGCTTCACTTCATGGTTCTGATTGGGCGAGAGCAGTGCTGCGTGTTGTCCATCGCCGCTCGCTCCACACGTACTCGAGGGATATAAGAATAAACATCTCATTGAATGTCGGGTGCGATCATACCAGCACTAATGCACCGGATTCCATCAGAACTCCGAAGTTAAGCGTGCTTGGGCGAGAGCAGTACTAGGATAGGTGACCCCCTGGGAAGTCCTCCTTTTCGTGTTTTTCTATTTTTGATTACTTTTTGGCAGACGATTTTCAACTCAAATCGTCTGAATCACGATCGAGAGCAGATAAGACATGTGAAATCAACGTAGCTCGGGCACTGCCGGATTTGGATAAAATTGTAGCCTAATTTGATTGTAATCGGGTAAAGAACGAGACTCGTTACTCCGCAATGAGCTGGCGAGATTTTATCCGAATTCTTTCTCTAATACCCTCTAATTTGCGATTTTCCGCTTCTGTTAAGCTTCCGTTTTCTCGAGAAATCCGCTTAGGAAGTCCGAAATTTGATTCCGGTTCCATTTTATCGTTTCCCAAGCATAATAATAAATTTACATTCGCTATTGTTTTTCCGATTTTTTTTCTATTTTCTGGGAACATTTAGCGATTTTTTTTGTCGTGTGCCGGTTCTGTACGGAAGGGTATGACGCAGATTACTCCGGAGACGGTTAACTCATTAAAAACAATTATTTCGACAGTTTTATCCATAATTTACGTAAACGGTCGCGACACGAGGACTTCCCTGGTCATGGATCGTTAGGATGGTCCAGCATGGGCCGAGGCCTTTGTTGGTTCAGCATAATGGCCCGTGATCGTTACAAAAAAAGGCGCCTTTTTTGTAACGGTCATGGGCCATTAGGCTGAACTAACCAAGGCCTCGGCCCTACCCACGCACCACTACTGGTCATGGGTCGTTAGGATGGTCCAACATGGGCATCGGCCCATGCCCATGCACCGTCACTCATAGAATATCTCACCCCTGGTAAGTGGTTTCTTTCGCCTTCCCCAACACTTGAACCCAGCACCTCCAGACTTAAGTACCTAGATTCCTAAGTGTTGGTACCAGTTGAGAATTTAGTCTTTTTATATTATTTTAGCCCTTATGAACCACGACTCGACCCCGTGAACTATTTTTCAATTTTCCCAAGTTTTAAAAACCCTAATGACCCAAAATCTTCGACCCCGAGCCATCTCTTGATTTTCACGAGTTACCCCCGAACCATGTTGATCCAAAACTTGACCAACATCCTAAAGTACCTACTGGACCCAAAGATCCAACGGAAAACACCCAAAACCAAAAAACGAGCCCCATACTCCTCTACCATAAGCTGGCCGAGAAATCCTTGTTGGACAAGGACTCTTGATCAAGCTTCCCTGCCCCTACCAACGAACCCAGCCACCGAACCCACCTGTTGTGCACCCCCTAAGGACCCAGGCCCCCAGGACCACGCCCACCAGCCTGCAACAAGCCCAGAACCCAGCACGCAATCCCCTTGATTCTCGGGTGGGAGTCATAGCTTGCCAGGACTCCTTCCCAGCCCTTGATCGCGAGTCCTAGCATGGCTAGGACTCTCTCCCTAACTCACCCACGACCTTGGCTAACCCTGGAACTAGCCAACCAAGCCCTAGACCCTGCAACCATAAAACTGAACCCCTTTGCTCCATGACAGCAAGTTGCTGCACAGCTTGTGTTCTATTGCATGTGTGGTGTTAAGGTGATTATCTAGGACTCTAAATCCCGTGCAAAATCGTGCCTAAACATAACCTATATCATGGCAGCCCGTATATACATGTAAACGACAAAAGTTTGAATCAAAATCATGCTTGGAATTTCATGGATTGCATAAAAACGAAAATAATTCAAAGTGTCACTTGTTTCCCAAAATTTTCATGCATAAAAATATAATATGATTTCATGATGGTTTTAAGGGAAGAATAGGTGTTCGTATGCGTAATTTACGCACGAAAAATCATTGACGATGAAGAAGAACGGAGCAAGAACCTTGGCTAAGACTTTCCTTTGGCAATGCTCGAAAGTTTGCCTCAATTTTTAAGCATGTGTAGGCCGTGTAATCTAGGTATTTTCAGAAGAGTGGCCGTGTGCTTTTGAAAGAATCGTTGGGTTATGGGAAAGGTTTACATATTATATACTTAATTAAACACTAACAAGGCTTTAGGCCTATTAAGCCCCTAATTAAGCCCATTAGTCTTTAATTAGAATTAAATAAAATATTAGTAAAGTTTTGGTAAAAATAGTTTGGGAATTAAATAGCCGATTTGCCAAAAAGTTCGTATTTTTTTATTGAAAAACCAACAGCGATAAAATTTACGTCCCGGCGTATAAAATCAACATGCAAGTATCGAAATTTAAGGGACCAAAATGAAATATTTCGAAAGATTGGGGACCTAAGGGCAATTTACGAACGTTAAAGGGCTGAATCAGAATTTTCGAAATAATATAAGGATTTATTGTTGTCCATCGCCGCCCGAGCCACACGTACTCGAGGATATAAGAATAAACATCCCACTCAATGTCGGGTGCGATCATACCAGCACTAATGCATCGGATCCCATCAGAACTCGGAAGTTAAGCGTGCTTGGGCGAGAGCAGTACTAGGATGGGTGACCCCCCGGGAAATCCTCGTGTTGCACCCTTTTTCGTGTTTTTCTATTTTTGATTACTTGTTCACAGATAATTTTCGGCTCAAATCATCTGAATCTGGATCAGGACCAGATAAGACCTGTGAAATCAACGTAGCTCGGGCACTGCCGGATTTGGACAAAATTGTAGGCTAATTCGATTGTAAACGAGAAAATGAACGAGACTCATTACTCCGCAATGAGCTGGCGAGATTTTATCCGAATTCCTTCTCTAAGACCCTCTAATTTGCGATTTTCCGCTTCTGTTAAGCTTCCTTTCCTCGAGAAATCTGTTTAGGAAGTCCGAAATTCGATTCCGGTTCAATTTTATCGTAACCCAGGCAAAATAATAGCTTTACATTCGCTATTTTCTTCTTCTTATTTTTTTTTCTATTTTCTAGGAACATTTTGCGATTTTTTTTGTCGAGAACCGGTTTTGTGCGGAAGGATATGACGAAGATTACACCGGAGACGGTTAACTGATTAAAAACAATTATTTTGACTGTTTTAGCTATAATTTATGTGAACGGTCGCGACATGAGGACTTCCCAGGGAGGTCACCCATCCTAGCTCTGCCATAGCGCCAGAACGCTTAACTTCATGGTTCTGATTGGGCGAGAGCAGTGACGCGTGTTTCCATCGTCCGCCTGTTCCAAATACTCGAGGAATATAAGAATAAACATCCCACTCAATGTCGGGTGCGATCATACCAGCACTAATGCACCGGATCCCATCAGAACTCCGTAGTTAAGCGTGCTTAGGCGAGAGCTGTACTAGGATGGGTGACCCCTTGGGAAGTCCTCGTGTTGCACCCTTTTTCTATTTTTTATACTTGTTGACAGACGATTTTTGGCTCAAAGCATCTGAACCACGATCGGGACTAGATAAGACATGTGAAATCAACGAAGCTCGGGCACTGCCGGATTTGGACAAAATTTTAGCCTAATTGGATTGTAAACGGGCAAATGAACGAGACTCATTACTCCGCAATGAGCTGGAGAGATTTTAGCCGAATTCCTTCTCTAAGACCCTCTAATTTGCGATTTTCCGGTTCCGTTAAGCTTCCGTTTCCTCGAGAAATCCGTTTAGGAAGACCGAAATTCGATTCCGGTTCCATTTTATCGTATCCCAGGCATAATAATAGCTTTACATTCGCTATTTTCTTCTTCTTATTTTTTTTCTATTTTCTGGGAACATTTTTCTATTTTTATTGTCTTGAGCAGGTCGGAAGGGTAACGCATATTACTCCGGACGGTTAACTCATTAAAAACAATTATTTCGACTGTTTTAGCTATAATTTACGTAAACGGTCGAGACACAGGACTTCACAGGGATGTCACCCATCCTAGCTCTGCCATCGCGCCTGAACGCTTAACTTCATGGTTCTGAATGGGCGAGAGCAGTGCCGCGTGTTGTCCATCGCAGCCCGCTCCACACGTACTCAAGGTATAAGAATAAACATCCCACTCAATGTCGGGTGCGATCATACCATCATTAATGCACCGATCCCGTCAGAACTCCGAAGTTAAGCGTGCTTGGCCGAGAGCAGTACTAGTATGGGTGACCCCCTGGGAAGTCCTCGTGTTGCACCCTTTTCGTGTTTTCTTTTTTTGATTACATGTTGACAGACAATTTTCGTCTCAAATCATCTGAATCTCGATCGGGACCAGATAAGACATATGAAATCAACGTAGCTCGGGCACTGCCGAATTTGGACAAAATTATAGCCTAATTTGATTGTAAACAGGCAAACAAACGAGACTCATTGCTCCGCAATGAGCTGGCGAGATTTTAGCCAAATTCCTTCTCTAAGCCCCTTTAATTTGCGATTTTCCGCTTCTGTTAAGCTTCCGTTTCCTCGAGAAATCCGTTTAGGAAGTCCAAAATTCGATTCCGGTTCCATTTTATCGTATCCCAGTCATAATAATAGCTTTCCATTCGCTATTTTTTCTTCTTATTTTTTTTTCTATTTTCTGGGAACATTTTGCTATTTTTATTGTCTTGAGCAGGGTCTGTGCGGAAGGGTATAACGCATATTACTCCGGAGGACGGTTAACTCATTAAAAACAATTATTTCGACTGTTTTATCCATAGTTTACGTAAACGATCGCAACACGAGTACTTCCCTGGGAGGTCACCCATCTTAGCTCTGCCATCGCGCCAGATCGCTTAACTTCATGGTTTTGATTGGGCGAGAGCAGTGCCGCGTGTTGTCCATCGCCGCCCGCGCCGCACGTACTCGAGGGATATAAGAATAAACATCCCACTCAATGTCAGGTGCGATCATACCAGCACTAATGCACCGGATCCCATCAGAACTCCGAAGTTAAGCGTGCTTGGGCGAGAACAGTACTAGGATGGATGACCCCTTGGGAAGTCCTCGTGTTGCACCCCTTTTCGTGTTTTTCTATTTTAGATTATTTGTTGACAGACGATTTTCGACTCAAATCATCTGAATCTCGATCGGGACCAGATAAGACATGTGAAATCAACGTAGCTCGGGCACTGTCGGATTTGGACAAAATTGTAGCCTAATTTGATTGTAAACGGGCAAACAAACGAGACTCATTACTCCGCAATGAGCTGGCGAGAATTTAGCCGAATTCCTTCTCCAAGACACTCTAATTTGCGATTTTACGCTTCTGTTAAGCTTCCGTTTACTCGAAAAATCCGTTTAGGAAGTCCGAAATTCGATTTCGGTTCTATTTTATCGTATCCCAGGCATAATAATAGCTTTACATTCGCTATTTCTTCTTCTTATTTTTCTTTTCTATTTCCTGGAACATTTAGCGATTTTTTTTTGTCGTGAGCCGGTTTTGTGTGGAAGGGTATGACGCAGATTACACCAGAGACGGTTGACTCATTAAAAACAATTATTTCGACAGTTTTAGCTATATTTCCTCGAGAAATCCGCTTAGGAAGTTCTAAATTCGATTCCAGTTTCATTTATCATATTCAGGCATAATAATAGCTTTACATTTGCTATTTCTTCTTCTTATTTTTTTTTCTATTTTCTGGGAACATTTAGCGATTTTTGTTGTCTTGAACAGGTTCTGTGCGGAAGGGTATGACTCATATTATTCCGGAGACGGTTAACTCAGTAAAAATAATTATTTCGACTGTTTTATCCATAATTTACGTAAACGGTCGCGACACATGGACTTCCCAGGGAGGTCACCCATCCTAGCTCTGCCATCGCGCCAGAACGCTTTACTTCATGGTTCTGATTGGGCGAGAGCAGTGCCGCGTTTTGTCCATCGCCGCCCGCTCCACAAGTACTCGAGGGATATAAGAATAAACATCCCACTCAATGTCGGGTGCGATCATACCAGCACTAATGCACCGGATCCCATCAGAACTTCGAAGTTAAGCCCGCTTGGGCGAGAGCAGTACTAGGATGGGTGACCCCCTTGGAAGTCCTCGTGTTGCACACCTTTTCGTGTTTTTCTATTTTTGATTACTTGTTGACAGACGATTTTCGCTCAAATCATCTGAATCTTGATCGGGACCAGATAAGACATGTGAAATCAACGTAGCTCGGGCACTGCCGGATTTGAACAAAATTGTAGGCTAATTTGATTGTAAACGGGCAAACGACGTGACTCATTACTCCACAATGAGCTCGCGAGATTTTAGCCGAATTCTTTCTCTAAGACCCTCTAATTTGTGATTTTCCGCTTCTGTTAAGCTTCCGTTTTCTCAAGAAATCCGCTTAGAATGTCCGAAATTCGATTCCAGTTCATTTTATCGTATCCCAGCATAATAATAGCTTAACATTCGCTATTTTATTCTTCATTTTTTTTTCTATTTTTCTGGGAACATTTAGCGATTTTTTGTCTTGAGCAGGTTCTGTGCGGAAGGGTGTGACGCATATTACGGCGGAGATGGTTAACTCATTAAAAACAATTATTTCGATTGTTTTATCCATAATTACGTAAAGGGTTGCGACACGAGGACTTCCCAGGGAGGTCACCTATCCTAGCTCTGCCATCGCGCCAGAACGCTTAACTTCAGGTTCTGATTGGGCGAGAGCAGTGCAGCGTGTTGTCCATCGCCGCCCGCTCCACTCGTACTCGAGGGATATAAGAATAAACACCCACTCAATGTCGGGTGTTATCATACCTGCACTTATGCACCGGTTCCTATCAGAACTTCAAAGTTAAGCGTGCTTGGGCGAGAGCAGTACTATGATGGGTGAACCCCTGGAAAGTCCTCGTGTTGCACCCCTTTTCGTGTTTTTCAATTTTTGATTACTTGTTGACAGACGATTTTCGGCTCAAATCGTCTGAATCGCGATGGAGAGCAGATAAGACATGTGAAATCAACGTAGCTCGGCACTGCCAGATTTGGACAAAATTGTAGCCTAATTTGATTGTAATCAGGCAAACGAACGAGACTCGTTACTCCGCAATGAGCTGACGAGATTTTAGCCGAATTACTTCTCTAAGACCCTCTAATTTGCGATTTTCCGCTTCGGTTAAGCTTCCGTTTCCTCGAGAAATCCGCTTAGGAAGTCCGAAATTCGATTCCGTTCTATTTTATCGTATCTCAGGCATAAAGAGCTTTACATTCGCTATTTTCTTCTTCTATTTTTTTTTTTCTATTTTCTGGGAACATTTCGTGATTTTTGTTGCCGTGAGCCGGTTCTGTGCGGAATGGTATGACGCAGATTACTCCGGAGACGGTTAACTCATTAAAAAACAATTATTTCGACTGTTTTTAGCCATAATTTACATAAACAATCGCACACGAGGACTTCCCGGGAGGTCACCCAGCCTAGTCATCTGCCATCACGCCAGAACGCTTAACTTCATGGTTTCTGATTGGGCGAGAGCAGTGCCCGGTGTTGTCCATCGCCTCCCGTTCCACACGTATTCGAGGTAAATAAGAATAAATATCCCAATTAATGTCGTGTGCGATCATACCAGCACTAATGCACTGGATCCCATCAGAACTTTGAAGTTAAACGTGCTTGGACGAAAGCAATACTAGGATGGGTGACCTTCTGGGAAGTCCTTGTGTTGAACTCTTTTTCGTGTTTTTCTATTTTTGATTACTTGTTGGCAGACGATTTTGAGCTCAAACCATCTGAATCTCGATCGGGAGCAGATAAGACATGTGAAATCAACGTAGCTCTGGCACTGCCTGATTTTGACAAAAGTGTAGCCTAATTTGATTGTAAACGGGCAAACGAACGAGACTCGTTACTCTGCAATGAGCTGGTGAGATTTTAGCCGAATTCCTTCTCCAAGACCCTCTAATTTGCGATTTTACGCTTCTGTTAAGCTTCCGTTTCCTTGAAAATCCTTTAGGAGTCCGAAATTCGATTACGGTTCTATTTATAGTATCCCAGGCATAATAATAGCTTTACATTCGCTATTTTCTTCTTCTTAATTTTCTTTTCTATTTCAAGGGAACATTTAGCGATTTTTTTTGTCGTAAACCGGTTTTGGGCGGAAGGTATGACGCAGATTACACCAGAGACGGTTAACTCATTAAAAAAATTATTTCGACAGTTTTAGATATAATTTACGTAAACGGTCGAGACACGAGGACTTCACAGTGAGGTCACCCATCTTAGCTCTTCCATCGCGCCAGAACGCTTAACTTCATGGTTCTGATTGGGCGAGAGCACTGCCGCGTGTTGTCCATCGCCGCCCGCTCCACACGTACTCAAACGATATAAGAATAAACATCCCACTCAATGTCGGGTGTGATCATACCAGCACTAATGCACCGGATCCCATCAGAACTCCGAAGTTAAGCGTGCTTGGCCGAGAGCTGTACTAGTATGGGTGACCCCCTTGGAAGTCCTCGTGTTGCACCCCTTTTCGTGTTTTTCTATTTTTGATTACTTGTTGACAAACGATTTTCGGCTCAAATCATCTAAATCTCGATCGGGACAAGATAAGTCATGTGAAATCAACGTAGCTCGGGCACTGCCGGATTTAAACAAAATTGTAGGCTAATTTGATTGTAAACGGGTAAACGAACGAGACTAATTACTCCGCAATGAGCTGGTGAGATTTTAGCCGAATTCCTTCTCTAAGACCCTCTAATTTGCGATTTTTCGCTTTTGTTAAGCTTCCGTTTCCTCGAAAAATCCGCTTAGGAAGTCCGAAATTGGATTCCGATTCCATTTTATCGTATCGCAGGCATAATAATAACTTTACATTCGCTAATTTTTTTCCTATTTTTTTTTTCTATTTTCTGGGAACATTTAGCGATTTTTTTTGTCGTGAGCCGGTTCTGTGCGGAAGGGTATGACGCAGATTACTCCGGAGACGGTTAACTCATTAAAAACAATTATTTCATCAGTTTTAGCTATAATTTACGTAAACGGTCGCGACACGAGAACTTTCCAGGGAGGTCACCCATCCTAGCTCTTCCATCGCGCCAGAACGCTTAACTTCTTGGTTCTGATTGGGCGAGAGTAGTGCCGCGTGTAACGTCTCGAAAATCGAAAAGTCCACGTAAACCACATGCATGCAAATTATTAAATTCTTCCGTATTTCATTAAATTATTTTAAAGCATAAAATGTATTTTTATTAAATTGTGTTTAATTATTTTTATGCATTTTATGCATAATTCATGCATGGTAGAATTTATTCCATACATTTTATAAGTTCATGCATTAAGGTTTTTAAGTTGCATTTCGCTCTTGAACGAGGATCAGAGACCGGAGAATTTTCAAGAAAATTATTTTTATTACACGATTAAGTTCTATTAATTAATACAATGTTTTAAAGGTGTTTTCAAGATTGAGATTTTGGGTATTTTTATCTGCAGAATTTTATTTTATACCCGTAAGCAAATTTTATCGAATCAGGAGACTTTTTGAGGGTTCGGTTATATTTTCAAAAATTTTTCATCACGAAATATTTTTCGGGAGTGTGTTTGGACTTAATGAGACTAGTTTTAAGCTTGTTGGGCTTAAAATTCTTTTTAAATCTTTAATTAGAAACTTATGGCCTATATATTTTAATTAACTACATATAAATCCCTATGGACCCACTACACTAACATTACCTCCCATCATCCGACCCCTCACTCCCATCTCAACATTTTCATAGAAATCCCAGCAGCTGAAAGCACGGCCATTTCCATTCAAGGCGTAAGAAAATTCTCCGACTTGATTTCGACGCTCGTTCTTCGGTTTTCTTGCGAAATATTTTCACCAGGCACGCTTTATATCATTCTCTGCATCATACACGTTTTATATACTGAGTTTGGTGTTCATGCATGAAAAGTTTCGATCCAAGCTTGTCTATGGAAGATCTTTGTTTTCTTGTGTTTATTGCATTCTTTTTGTTTCAAGTCCTCACAATTTCTTGAATTGTGCAAGGAGGCTGCCGTTTTGTTGATGCTAAGGGACCGTTTAGAGCAGGTTAGTGGAT
>NC_134559.1:38612631-38668176 GCF_025594145.1 Primulina tabacum
ATAAAAACAGTCGAAATAATTGTTTTTATGAGTAAACCGTCTCCGGAGTAATCTGCGTCATACCCTTCGCACAGAACCGGCTCACGACAACAAAAATCGATAAATGTTCCCAGAAAATAGAAAAAAAAATAAGAAGAAGGAAAATAACGAATGTAAAGCAATATTATGTTGGGATACGATAAAATGGAACCGGAATCGAATTTCAAACTTCCTAAGCGGATTTCTCGAGGGAAACGAAAGCTTAACAGAAGCGGTAAATCGCAAATTAGAGGGTCTTAGAGAAGGAATTCGGCTAAAATTCGTCAGCTCATTGCGTAGTAATGAGTCTCGTCCGTTTGCCCGTTTACAATAAAATTAGCCTACAATTTTGTCAAATCCGGCAGTGCCCGAGCTACTTTCATTTCACATGTCTTATCTGGTCCGACGAGATTCAGTTATTTGAGCCGAAAATCGTCTGTCAACAAGTAATCAAAAATAGAAAAACACGAAAAGGGGTGCAACACGAGGACTGCCAGGGGGTCGGTCACCCCTCCTAGAAACTGCTATCGACCAAGCACGCTAACTTCGGAGTTTCTGATGGGATCCGGTGCCTTAGTGCTGGTATGATCGCACCCGACATTTGTAGTGGGATGTTTAGTATTATTCCTCGAGTAAGTGTGGAGGCGGGCGGCGATGACAACAACCGGCACTGCTCTCTACCATCATAAACCATGAAGTTTTATGCGTTCTGGCGCGATGGCGAGATAGGCGGGTGACTTCCCTGGGGAAGACATGTTCGTCGCGACCGTTTAAGTAAGTTAGGATAAAACAGTCGAAATCAATTGTTTTAATGCGTTAACCGTACTCCGGAAGAGTAATCTGCGTCATTGACCCCGTCGCACAGAACCGGCTCACGGACAACAATAATCGATACAATGTTCCCAGAAATAGAAAAAAAAATAAAAGAAGGACAATAACGAATGTAACGCTATTATTATGCCTTAGGATACGATAAAATGGAACGGAATCGAATTCGAACTTCCTAAGGAATTTCTCGAGAAACGTAAGCTAACATAACGGTCAAACTCGCAAATTAGAAGGTCTAAAAAGGAATTCGCTAAAAATCGCGCCATGCTTCATTGCGTGTGAATTAGTCTCTTCCGATTGCACCGTTTACAATAAATTATCAGTACAATTTTGTCCAAATCCGGCAGTGCCCAAGCTACTTTCTTTCACATGTCTTATCTGGTCTGATCGATATTCAGATATTTGAAGCCGAAAACCGTCTGTCACCAAGTAATCAAAAATAAAAACCAAGAAAAAGGGTGCACACTGGACTTCCCAGGGTCACCCCCATCCTAGTATTGCTCTCGGCCACACGCTTAACTTACTTCGAGTTCAGTGGGATCCAGTGCATTAGGCTGGTAGGAATCGCACAGACATTAAGTGGATGTTTATTCTTATCTCCCTCGAATACGTTCTGAGCGGGCGGCGATGGACAACACGCGGCACTGCTCTACGCCCATATCATAACCAGAAGTTAAGCGTTCTGGCGCGATGGCAGAGGTAGGATGGGTGACCTCCCTGGGAAGACCTCGTGTCGCGACCGTTTACGTAAATTATGGATAAAACAGTCGAAATAATTGTTTTTAATGAGTTAACCGTCTCCGGAGTAATCTGCGTCATATCCCTTCCGCACAGAACCGGCTCACGACAACAAAAATCGATAAATGTTCCCAGAAAATAGAAAAAAAAATAAGAAGAAGGAAATAACGAATGTAAAGCTATTGTTATGCTTGGGATACGATAAAATGGAACCGGAATCGAATTTCGAACTTCCTAGGCGGATTTCTCGAGGAAACGAAAGCTTAACAGAAGCGGTAAATCGCAAATTAGAGGGTCTTAGAGAAGGAATTCGGCTAAAATCTCGTCAGCTCATTGCGTAGTAATGAGTCTCGTCCGTTTGCCCGTTTACAATCAAATTAGCCTACAATTTTGTCCAAATCCGGCAGTGCCCGAGCTACTTTCATTTCACATGTCTTATCTGGTCCCGATCGAGATTCAGATAATTTGAGCCGAAAATCGTCTGTCAACAAGTAATCAAAAATAGAAAAACACGAAAAGGGGTGCAACACGAGGACTTCCCAGGGGGTCACCCATCCTAGTACTGCTCTCGTCCAAGCACCCTTAACTTCGGAGTTCTGATGGGATCCGGTTCATTACTGCTGGTATGATCGCACCCGACATTGAGTGGGATGTTTATCCTTATATCCCTCGAGTACGTGTGGAGCGGGCGGCGATGGACAACACGCGGCACTGCTCTCGCCCAATCATAACCATGAAGTTAAGCGTTCTGGCGCGATGGCAGAGGAAGGATGGGTGACCTCCTTGGGAAGACCTCGTGTCGCGACCCTTTACGTAAATTATGGATAAAACAGTCGAAATAATTGTTTTTAATGAGTTAACCGTCTCCGGAGTAATCTGCGTCATACCCTTCCGCACAGAACCGGCTCACGACAACAAAATCGATAAATGTTCCCAGAAAATAGAAAAAAATAAGAAGAAGGAAATAACGAATGTAAAGCAATTATTATGCCTGGGATACGATAAAATGGAACCGGAATCGAATTTCGAACTTCCTAAGCGGATTTCTCGAGGAAACGAAAGCTTAACAGAAGCGGTAAATCGCAAATTAGAAGGTCTTAGAGAAGGAATTCGGCTAAAATCTCGCCAGCTCATTGCGTAGTAATGAGTCTCGTCCGTTTGCCCGTTTACAATAAAATTAGCCTACAATTTTGTCCAAATCAGGCAGTACCCGAGCTACGGTGATTTCACATGTCTTATTTGGTCCCGACCGAGATTCAGATGATTTGAGCAGAAAATCGTCCGTCAACAAGTAATCAAAAATAGAAAAACACGAAAAGGGGTGCAACACGAGGACTTCCCAGGTGGTCACCCTATCCTAGTACTGCGCTTTCGCCCAAGCACGCTTAACTTCGGAGTTCTGATGGGATCCGGTGCATTAGTGCTGGTATGATCGCACCCGACATTGAGTGGGATGTTTATTCTTATATCCCTCGAGTACGTGTGGAGCGGGCGGCGATGGACAACACGCGGCACTGCTCTCGCCCAATCATAACCATGAAGTTAAGCGTTCTGGCGCGATGGCAGAGGTAGGATGGGTGACCTCCCTGGGAAGACCTCGTGTCGCGACCGTTTACGTAAATTATGGATAAAACAGTCGAAATAATTGTTTTTAATGAGTTAACCGTCTCCGGAGTAATCTGCGTCATACCCTTCCGCACAGAACCGGCTCACGACAACAAAAATTCGATAAATGTTCCCAGAAAATAAAAAAAAATAAGAAGAAGGAAATAACAATGTAAAGCTATTATTATTCCTTAGGATACGATAAAATGGAACCAGAATCGAATTTCGAACTTCCTAAGCGGATTTCTCGAGGAAACGAAAGCTTAACAGAAGCGGTAAATCGCAAATTAGAGGGTCTTAGAGAAGGAATTCGGCTAAAATCTCGTCAGCTCATTGCGTAGTAATGAGTCTCGTCCGTTTGCCCGTTTACAATCAAAATAGCCTACAATTTTGTCCAAATCCGGCAGTGCCCGAGCTACTTTCATTTCACATGTCTTATCTAGTCCCGATCGAGATTCAGATGATTTGAGCCGAAAATCGTCTGTCAACAAGTAATCAAAAATAGAAATACACGAAAAAGGGTGCAACACGAGGACTTCCCAGGGGGTCACCCATCCTAGTACTGCTCTCGCCCAAGCACGCTTAACTTCGGAGTTCTGATGGGATCCGGTGCATTAGTGCTGGTATGATCGCACCCGTCATTGAGTGGGATGTTTATTCTTATATCCCTCGAGTACGGGTGGAGCAAGCGGCGATGGACAACACGCGGCACTTTTCTCGCCCAATCAGAACCATGAAGTTAAGTTTCTGGCGCGATGGCAGAGCTAGGATGGGTGACCTCCCTGGAAAGACCTCGTGTCGCGACCGTTTACGTAAATTATGGATAAAACAGTCGAAATAATTGTTTTTAATGAGTTAACCGGCTCCGGAGTAATCTGCGTCATACCCTTCCGCACAGAACCGGCTCACGACAACAAAAATCGATAAATGTTTCCCAGAAAATAGAAAAAAAAAATAAGAAGAAGGAAATAACGAATGTAAAGCTATTATTATGCTTGGATACGATAAAATGGAACCGGAATCGTATTTCGAACTTCCTAAGCGGATTTCTCGAGGAAACGAAAGCTTAACAGAAGCGGTAAATCGCAAATTAGAGGGTCTTAGAGAAGGAATTCGGCTAAAATCTCGTCAGCTCATTGCAGTAGTAATGAGTCTCGTCCGTTTGCCCGTTTACAATCAAATTAGCCTACAATTTTGTCCAAATCCGGCAGTGCCCGAGCTACTTTCATTTCACATGTCTATCTGTCTCGATCGAGATTCAGATGATTTGAGCCGAAAATCGTCTGTCAACAAGTAATCAAAAATAGAAAAACACGAAAAGGGGTGCAACACGAGGACTTCCCAGGGGGTCACCCATCCTAGTACTGCGCTTTCGCCCAAGCACGCTTAACTTCGAAGTTCTGATGGGATCCGGTGCATTAGTGCTGGTATGATCGCACCCGACATTAAGTGGGATGTTTATTCTTATATCCCTCGAAGACGTGTGGAGCGGGCGGCGATGGACAACACGCGGCACTGCTCTCGCCCAATCATAACCATGAAGTTAAGCGTTCTGGCGCGATGGCAGAGTTAGAATGGGTGACCTCCCTGGGAAGACCTCGTGTCGCGACCGTTTACGTAAATTATGGATAAAACAGTCGAAATAATTGTTTTTAATGAGTTAACCGTCTCCGGAGTAATCTGCGTCATACCCTTCCGCACAGAACCGGCTCACGACAACAAAAATCGATAAATGTTCCCAGAAAATAGAAAAAAAATAAGAAGAAGGAAATAACGAATTTAAAGCTATTATTATGCCTGAGATACGATAAAATAGAACCGGAATCGAATTTCGAACTTCCTAGGTGGATTTCTCGAGGAAACGAAAGCTGAACAGAAGCGGTAAATCGCAAATTAGAGGGTCTTAGAGAAGGAATTCGGCTAAAATCTCGTCAGCTCATTGCGTAGGAATGAGTCTCGTCCGTTTGCCCGTTTAAAATCAAATTAGCTTACAATTTTGTCCAAATCCGGCAGTGCCCGAGCTACTTTCATTTCACATATCTTATCTGGTCCCGATCGAGATTCAGTTGATTTGAGACGAAAATCGTCTGTCAACAAGTAATCAAAAATAGAAAAACACGAAAAAAGGTGCAACACGAAGACTTCCCAGGGGGTCACCCATCCTAGTACTGCGCTCTCGCCCAAGCACGCTTAACTTCGGAGTTCAGATGGGATCCGGTGCATTAGTGCTGGTATGATCGCACACGACATTGAGTGGGATGTTTATTCTTATATCCCTCGAGTACGTGTGGAGCGGGCGACGATGAACAACACGCGGCACTGCTCTCGCCCAATCATAACCATGAAGTTAAGCGTTCTGGCTCGATGGCAGAGGTAGGATGGGTGACCTCCCTGTGAAGACCTCGTATTGCGACCGTTTACGTAAATTATAGATAAAACAGTCTAAATAATTGTTTTTAATAAGTTAACCGTCTCCGGAGTAATCTGCGTCATACCCTTCCGCACAGAACCGGCTGATGACAACAAAAATCGATAAATGTTCCTCGAAAATAAAAAAAAATAAGAAGAATGAAATAACGAATGTAGCTATTATTATTCTTGGGATACGATAAAATGGAACCAGAATCGAATTTCGAACTTTCTAAGCGGATTTCTCGAGGAAACGAAAGCTAAACAGAAACGGTAAATCGCAAATTAGAGGGTCTTAGAGAAGGAATTCGGCTAAAATCTCGTCAGCTCATTGCGTAGTAATGAGCCTCGTCCGTTTTCCCGTTTACAATCAAATTAGCCTACAATTTTGTCCAAATCCGGCAGTGCCCGAGCTACGTTGATTTCACATGTCTTATCTGGTCACGATCGAGATTCAGATGATTTGAGCCGAAAATCGTCTGTCAACAAGTAATCAAAAATAGAAAAACACGAAAAAAGGTGCAACACGAGGACTTCACAGGGGGTCACCCATCCTAGTATTGCTCTCGCCCAAGCACGCTTAACTTCGGAATTCTGATGGGATCCGGTGCATTAGTGCTGGTATGATCGCACCCGACATTGAGTCGGATGTTTATTCTTATATCCCTCGAAGACGTGTGGAGCGGGCGGCGATGGACAACACGCGGCACTGCTCTCGCCCAATCATAACAATGAAGTTAAGCGTTCTGGCGCGATGGCAGAGTAAGGATGGGTGACCTCCCTGGGAAGACCTCGTGTCGCGACCGTTTACGTAAATTATGGATAAAACAGTCGAAATAATTGTTTTTAATGAGTTAACCGTCTCCGGAGTAATCTGCGTCATACCCTTCCGCACAGAACCGGCTCACGACAACAAAAATCGATAAATGTTCCTAGAAAATAAAAAAAAATAAGAAGAAGAAAATAACAAATGTAAAGCTATTATTATGCCTGGGATACGATAAAATGGAACCGGAATCGAATTTCGAACTTCCTAGGCGGATTTCTCGAGGAAACGAAAGCTGAATAGAAGCGGTAAATCGCAAATTAGAGGGTCCTAGAGAAGGAATTCGGCTAAAATCTCGTCAGCTCATTGCGTAGTAATGAGTCTCGTCCGTTTGCCCGTTTACAATCAAATTAGCCTACAATTTTGTCCAAATCCGGCAGTGCCCGAGCTACTTTCATTTCACATGTCTTATCTAGTCCCGATCGAGATTCAGATGAATTGAGCCGAAAATCGTCTGTCAACAAGTAATCAAAAATAGAAAAACACGAAAAGGGGTGCAACACGAGGACTTCCCAGGGGTCACCCATCCTAGTACTGCTCTCGCCCAAGCACCTTAACTTCGGAGTTCTGATGGGATCCGGTGCATTAGTGCTGGTATGATCGCACCCGACATTGAGTGGGATGTTTATTCTTATATCCCTCGAGTACGTGTGGAGCGGGCGGCGATGGACAACACGCGGCACTACTATCGCCCAATCATAACCATGAAGTTAAGCGTTCTGGCGCGATGGCAGAGCTAGGATGGGTGACCTCCCTGGAAAAACCTCATGTCGCGACCGTTTACGTAAATTATAGATAAAACAGTCGAAATATTGTATTTAATGAGTTAACCGTCTCCGGAGTAATCTGCGTCATAGCCTTCCGCACAGAACCAGCTCACGACAACAAAAATCGATAAGTGTTTCCAGAAAATAGAAAAAAAAATAAGAAGAAGGAAATAACGAATGTAAAGCTGTTATTATGCCTGGGATACGATAAAATGGAACCGGAATCGAATTTCGAACTTTCTAAGCGGATTTCTCGAGGAAACGAAAGCTTAACAGAAGCGGTAAATCGCAAATTAGAGGGTCTTAGAGAAGAAATTCGGCTAAAATCTCGTCAGCTCATTGCGTAGTAATGAGTCTCGTCCGTTTGCCCGTTTACAATCAAATTAGCCTACAATTTTGTCCAAATCCGGCAGTGCCCGAGCTACTTTCATTTCACATGTCTTATCTGGTCCCGATCGAGATTCAGATGATTTGAACCGAAAATCGTCTGTCAACAAGTAATCAAAAATAGAAAAACACGAAAAGGGGTGCAACACGAGGACTTCCAAGAATGTAAAGCTATTATTATTCCTGGGATAAGATAAAATGGATCCGGAATCGAATTTCGAACTTCCTAAATGGATTTCTCGAGGAAACGGAACATTAACAGAAGCGGTAAATCGCAAATTAGAGGGTCTTAGAGAAGAAATTTAGCTAAAATCTCGCGAGCACTTTGCGAAGTAATGAGTCTCGTCCGTTTGCCCGTTTACAATAAAATTAGCCTACAATTTTGTCCAAATCAGGCACTACCCGAGCTACGCTGATTTCACATGTCTTATTTGGTCCCGATCGATATTCAAATGATTTGAGCAGAAAATCGTCCGTCAACAAGTAATCAAAAATAGAAAAACACGAAATGGGGTACAACACGAGGACTTCCTAGGGGGTCACCCATCCTAGTACTGCTCTCTCCCAAGCACGCTTAACTTCGGAGTTATGATGGGATCCAGTGCAATAATGCTGGTATGATAGCACCCGACATTGAGTGGGATGTTTATTCTTATATCCCTCGAGTACGTGTGGAGCAGGCGGCGATGGACAACACGCGGCACTGCTCTCGCCTAATCATAACCATGAAGTTAAGCGTTCTGGCGCGATGGCAGAGGTAGGATGGGTGACCTCCCTGGGAAGACCTCGTTTCGCGACCGTTTACGTAAATTATGGATAAAACAGTCGAAATAATTGTTTTTAATGAGTTAACCGTCTCCGGAGTAATCTGCGTCATACCCTTCCACACAGAACCGGCTAACGACAACAAAAATCGATAAATGTTCCCACAAAATAGAAAAAAATTAGAAAAGAAATAGCGAATGTAAAGCTATTATTATGCTTGGGATACGATAAAATGGAACCGGAATCGAATTTAGAACTTACTAAGCGGATTTCCAAGGAAACGGAAGCTTAAAAGAAGCGGTAAATCGCAAATTAGAGGGTCTTAGAGAAGGAATTCGGCTAAAATCTCGTCAGCTCATTGCGTAGTAAAGTGTCTCGGTCGTTTGCCCGTTTACTATCAAATTAGCCTACAATTTTGTCCAAATCCGGCAGTGCCCGAGCTACGTTGATTTCTCATGTCTTATCAGGTCACGATCCAGATTCAGATGATTTGAGCCGAAAATCGTCTGTCAACAAGTAATCAAAAGTAGAAAACACGAAAATGGGTGCAACACGAGAACTTCCCAGGGGGTCACCCATCCTAGTACTGCTCTCTCTCAAGCATGCTTAACTTCGGAGTTCTGATGGGATCCGGTGCATTAGTGCTGTTATGATTGCACCCGACATTGTGTGGGATGTTTATTCTTATATCCCTCGAGTACGTGTGTAGCGGGCGGCGATAGACAACACGCGGCACTGCTCTCGCCCAATCAGAACCATGAAGTTAAGCGTTTTGTTTTTAATTAGTTATCCGTCTCGGGAGTAATCTGCGTCATACCCTTCCGCACAGAACCGGCTCACGACAACAAAAATCACTAAATGTTCCTAGAAAATAGAAAAAAAAATAAGAAGAAGAAAATAGCGAATGTAAAGCTATTATTATGCCTGGGATACGATAAAATGGAACTTGAATCGAATTTCGAACTTCCTAAACATTTTTTATCGAGGAAACGGAAGCTTAACAGAAGCGAAAAATCGCAAATTAGAGGGTCTTAGATAAGGAATTCGGCTAAAATCTCACCAGATCATTGAGAAGTAACGAGTCTCGTTCGTTTGCCCGTTTACAATCAAATTAGCCTACAATTTTGTCCAAATCCGGCAGTGCCCGAGCTACGTTGATTTCAAATGTTTTATCTGGTCCCGATCGAGATTCAGATGATTGGAGCCAAAATTCGTCTGTCAACAAGTAATCAAAAATAGAAAAACACGAAAAGGTGTACAACACGAGGACATCCCAGGGGGTCACCCATCCTAGTACTGCGCTTTCGCCCAAGCACGCTTAACTTCGGAGTTCTGATGGGATCCTGTGCATTAGTGCTGGTATGATCGCACCCGACCTTGAGTTGGATGTATATTTTAATATCCCTCGTGTACGTGTGGAGCGGGCGGTGATGGACAACACGCGGCACTGCTGTCGCCCAATCATAACCATGACGTTAAGCGTTCTGGCGCGATGGCAGAGCAAGGATGGGTGACCTCCCTGGGAAGTCCTCGTGTCGCGACTATTTGCTTAAATTATGGCAAAAACAGTCGAAATAATTGTTTTTAATGAGTTAACCGTCTCCGGAGTAATCTGCGTCATACCCTTCCGCACAGAACCGGCTCACGACATCAAAAATCGCAAAATGTTCCCAGAACATAGAAAAAAAATAAGAAGAAGAAAATAGCGAATGTAAAGCTATTATTATGCCTGGGATACGATAAAATGGAACCGGAATCGAATTTCGAACTTGCTAAGCGGATTTCTCGAGGAAATGGAATCTTAACAGAAACGGAAAATCGCAAATTAGAGGGTCTTAGAGAAGGAATTCGGCTAAAATCTCGTCAGCCCATTGCGGAGTAATGAGTCTCGTTCGTTTGCCCTGTTACAATAAAATTAACCTACAATTTTGTCCAAATCCGGCAGTGCCCGAGCTACGTTGATTTCACATGTCTTATTTGTTCCCGATCCAGATTCAGAATATTTGAGCCGAAAATCGTCTGTCAACAAGTAATCAATCAAAAATAGAAAAACACAAAAATGGGTGCAACACGAGGACTTTCCAGGGGGTCATCCATCCTAGTACTTCTCTCGCCCAAGCACGCTTAACTTCGGAGTTCTGATGGGATCCGGTGCATTAGTGCTGGTATTATCGCACCCGACATTGAGTGGGATGTTTATTCTTATATCCTCGAGTACGTGTGGAGCGGGCGACGATGGACAACACGCGGCACTGCTCTCGCACAATCATAACCATGAAGTTAAGCGTTCTAGCGCGATGGTAGAGCTAGGATGGGCGACCTCCCTGGGAAGACTTTGTGTCGCGATCGTTTACGTAAATTATGGATAAAACAGTTGAAATAATTGTTTTTAATGAGTTAACCTTCTCCGGAGTAATCTGCGTCATACCCTTTCGCACAATACCGCCTCACGACAACAAAAATCGCAAAATATTCCCAGAAAATAGAAAAAAAAATAAGAAGAAGGTAATAGCAAATGTAAAGCTATTATTATGCCTGAGATACGATAAAATGGAACCGGAATCGAATTTCTAACTTCTAAAGCCGATTTCTCGAGGAAATGGAAGCTTAACAGAAGCGGTAAATCGTAAATTAGAGGGATCTTAGAGAAGGAATTTAGCTAAAATATCGCCAGCTCTTTGCGGAGTAATAATTCTCGTCCGTTTGCCCGTTTACACTCAAATTAGCCTATAATTTTGTCCAAATCTAGCAGTGCCCGAGCTACGTTGATTTCACATGTCTTATCTGGTCCCGATCGAGATTCAGATGATTTGAGCCGAAAATCGTCTGTCAACAAGTAATAAAAAATAGAAAAACATGAAAAGGGGTGCAACACGAAGACTTCCCAAAGGGTCACCCATCCTAGTATTGCTCTCGCCCAAGCACGCTTAACTTCGGAGTTCTGATGTGATCCGGTGCATTAGTGCTGGTATGATCGCACCCAGACATTGAGTGATATGTTTATTCTTATATCCCTCGAGTACGTGTGGAGCGGGCGGCGATGGACAACACGCGGCACTGCTCTCGCCCAATCATAACCATGAAGTTAAGCGTTCTGGCGCGATGGCAGAGCTAGGATGGGTGACCTCCCTGGGAAGTCCTCGTGTCGCGACCGTTTACGTAAATTATGGCAAAAACAGTCGAAATAATTGTTTTAAATGAGTTAACCGTCTCCGGAGTAATCTGCGTCATACCCTTCCGCACAGAACCGGCTCACGACAACAAAAATCGCTAAATGTTCCCAGAAAATAAGAAAAAAATAAGAAGAAGGAAATAGCGAATGTAAAGCTATTATTATGCCTGGGATATGATAAAATGGAACCGGAATCGAATTTCGAACTTCCTAAGCGGATTTCTCGAGGAAACGAAAGCTTAACAGAAGCGGTAAATCGCAAATTAGAGGGTCTTAGAGAAGGAATTCGGCTAAATCTCGTCAGCTCATTGCATAGTAATGAGTCTCGTCCGTTTGCCCGTTTACAATCAAATTAGCCTACAATTTTGTCCAAATCCGGCAGTGCCCGAGCTACTTTCATTTCACATGTCTTATATGGTCCCGATCGAGATTATGATGATTTGAGCCGAAAATCGTCTGTCAACAAGTAATGAAAAATAGAAAAACACGAAAAAGGGTGCAACACGAGGACTTCCCAGGGGGTCACCCTCCCTACTACTGCTCTCGCGCAAGCACGCTTAACTTCGGAGTTCTGATGGGATCCGGTGCATTAGTGCTGGCATGATCGCACCCGACATTGAGTGGGATGTTTCTTCTTATATCCCTCGAGTACGTGTGGAGCGAGCGGCGATGGACAACACGCGGCACTGCTCTCGCCCAATCATAACCATGAATTTACGCGTTCTGGCGCGATGGCAGAGCTAGGATAGGTGACCTCTCTAGGAAGACCTCGTTGTGCGACTGTTTACGTAAATTATGGATAAAACAGTCGAAATAATTGTTTTTAATGAGTTATCCGTCTCTGGAGTAATCTGCGTCATACACTTCCGCACAGAACCGGCTCACGACAACAAAAATCGATAAATATACCCAGAAAATAGAAAAAAAAATAAGAAGAAGGGAATAGCGAATGTAAAGCCATTATTATGTCTGGGATACGATAAAATGGAATGGGAATCGAATTTCGAACTTCCTAAATGGATTTCTCGAGGAAACGAAAGCTTAACAGAAGCGGAAAATCGAAAATTAGAGGGTCTTAGAGAAGGAATTCGGCTAAAATCTCACCAGCTCATTGCGGAGTAACGAGTCTCGTTTTTTTTGCCCGTTTACAATCAAATTAGCCTACAATTTTGTCCAAATCCGGCAGTGCCCGAGCTATGTTGATTTCAGTCGAAATAATTGTTTTTAATGAGTTAACCGTCTCCGGGGTAATCTGCGTCATACCCTTTCGCACAGAACCGGCTCACGACAACAAAAATCGATAATGGTTCCCAGAAAATAGAAAAAAAATAAGAAGAAGAAAATAACGAATGTAAAGCTATTATTATGCCTGGGATACGATAAAATGGAACCGGAATCGAATTTCGAGCTTCCTAAGCGGATTTCTCGAGGAAACGAAAGCTTAACAGAAGCGGTAAATCGCAAATTCGAGGGTCTTAGAGAAGGAATTCGGCTAAAATCTCGTCAGCTCATTGCGTAGTAATGAATCTCGTCCGTTTGCCCGTTTACAATCAAATTAGCCTACAATTTTGTCCAAATCCGGCAGTGCCTGAGCTACTTTCATTTCACATGTCTTATCTGGTCCCGATCGAGATTCAGATGATTTGAGCCGAAAATCGTCTGTCAACAAGTAATCAAAAATAGAAAAACACGAAAAGGGGTGCAACTCGAGGACTGGGAATCCCAGGGGGTCACCCATCCTAGTACTTCTCTCGCACAAGCACGCTTAACTTCGGAGTTTTGATGGGATGCGGTGCATTAGTGCTGGTATGATCGCACCCGACATTGAGTGGGATGTTTATTCTTATATCCCTCGATTACGTGTGGAGCGGGCGGCGATGGACAACACGCGGCACTGCTCTCGCCCAATCATAATCATGAAGTTAAGCGTTCTGGCGCGATGGCAGAGCAAGGATGGGTGACCACCCTGGGAAGACCTCGTGGTGCGACTGTTTACGTAAATTATGGATAAAACAGTCGAAATAATTGTTTTTAATGAGTTATCCGTCTCTGGAGTAATCTGCGTCATACACTTCCGCACAGAACCGGCTCACGACAACAAAAATCGATAAATATACCCAGAAAATAGAAAAAAAAATAAGAAGAAGGGAATAGCGAATGTAAAGCAATTATTATGTCTGGGATACGATAAAATGGAATGGGAATCGAATTTCGAACTTCCTAAATGGATTTCTCGAGGAAACGAAAGCTTAACAGAAGCGGAAAATCGAAAATTAGAGGGTCTTAGAGAAGGAATTCGGCTAAAATCTCACCAGCTCATTGCGGAGTAACGAGTCTCGTTTTTTTGCCCGTTTACAATCAAATTAGCCTACAATTTTGTCCAAATCCGGCAGTGCCCGAGCTATGTTGATTTCAGTCGAAATAATTGTTTTTAATGAGTTAACCGTCTCCGGGGTAATCTGCGTCATACCCTTTCGCACAGAACCGGCTCACGACAACAAAAATCGATAATGGTTCCCAGAAAATAGAAAAAAATAAGAAGAAGAAAATAACGAATGTAAAGCTATTATTATGCCTGGGATACGATAAAATGGAACCGGAATCGAATTTCGAGCTTCCTAAGCGGATTTCTCGAGGAAACGAAAGCTTAACAGAAGCGGTAAATCGCAAATTAGAGGGTCTTAGAGAAGGAATTCGGCTAAAATCTCGTCAGCTCATTGCGTAGTAATGAGTCTCGTCCGTTTGCCCGTTTACAATCAAATTAGCCTACAATTTTGTCCAAATCCGGCAGTGCCCGAGCTACTTTCATTTCACATGTCTTATCTGGTCCCGATCGAGATTCAGATGATTTGAGCCGAAAATCGTCTGTCAACAAGTAATCAAAAATAGAAAAACACGAAAAGGGGTGCAACACGAGGACTTCCCAGGGGGTCACCCATCCTAGTACTGCGCTTTCGCCCAAGCACGCTTAACTTCGGAGTTCTGATGGGATCCGGTGCATTAGTGCTGGTATGATCGCACCCGACATTGAGTGGGATGTTTATTCTTATATCCCTCGAGTACGTGTGGAGCGGGCGGCGATGGACAACACGCGGCACTGCTCTCGCCCAATCATAACCATGAAGTTAAGCGTTCTGGCGCGATGGCAGAGCTAGGATGGGTGACCTCCCTGGGAAGACCTCGTGTCGCGACCGTTTACGTAAATTATGGATAAAACAGTCGAAATAATTGTTTTTAATGAGTTAACCGTCTCCGGAGTAATCTGCGTCATACCCTTCCGCACAGAACCGGCTCACGACAACAAAAATCGATAAATGTTCCCAGAAAATAGAAAAAAAAATAAGAAGAAGGAAATAACGAATGTAAAGCTATTATTATGCCTGGGATACGATAAAATGGAACCGGAATCGAATTTCGAACTTCCTAAGCGGATTTCTCGAGGAAACGAAAGCTTAACAGAAGCGGTAAATCGCAAATTAGAGGGTCTTAGAGAAGGAATTCGGCTAAAATCTCGTCAGCTCATTGCGTAGTAATGAGTCTCGTCCGTTTGCCCGTTTACAATCAAATTAGCCTACAATTTTGTCCAAATCCGGCAGTGCCCGAGCTACTTTCATTTCACATGTCTTATCTGGTCCCGATCGAGATTCAGATGATTTGAGCCGAAAATCGTCTGTCAACAAGTAATCAAAAATAGAAAAACACGAAAAGGGGTGCAACACGAGGACTTCCCAGGGGGTCACCCATCCTAGTACTGCTCTCGCCCAAGCACGCTTAACTTCGGAGTTCTGATGGGATCCGGTGCATTAGTGCTGGTATGATCGCACCCGACATTGAGTGGGATGTTTATTCTTATATCCCTCGAGTACGTGTGGAGCGGGCGGCGATGGACAACACGCGGCACTGCTCTCGCCCAATCATAACCATGAAGTTAAGCGTTCTGGCGCGATGGCAGAGCTAGGATGGGTGACCTCCCTGGGAAGACCTCGTGTCGCGACCGTTTACGTAAATTATGGATAAAACAGTCGAAATAATTGTTTTTAATGAGTTAACCGTCTCCGGAGTAATCTGCGTCATACCCTTCCGCACAGAACCGGCTCACGACAACAAAAATCGATAAATGTTCCCAGAAAATAGAAAAAAAATAAGAAGAAGGAAATAACGAATGTAAAGCTATTATTATGCCTGGGATACGATAAAATGGAACCGGAATCGAATTTCGAACTTCCTAAGCGGATTTCTCGAGGAAACGAAAGCTTAACAGAAGCGGTAAATCGCAAATTAGAGGGTCTTAGAGAAGGAATTCGGCTAAAATCTCGTCAGCTCATTGCGTAGTAATGAGTCTCGTCCGTTTGCCCGTTTACAATCAAATTAGCCTACAATTTTGTCCAAATCCGGCAGTGCCCGAGCTACTTTCATTTCACATGTCTTATCTGGTCCGATCGAGATTCAGATGATTTGAGCCGAAAATCGTCTGTCAACAAGTAATCAAAAATAGAAAAACACGAAAAGGGGTGCAACACGAGGACTTCCCAGGGGGTCACCCATCCTAGTACTGCTCTCGCCCAAGCACGCTTAACTTCGGAGTTCTGATGGGATCCGGTGCATTAGTGCTGGTATGATCGCACCCGACATTGAGTGGGATGTTTATTCTTATATCCCTCGAGTACGTGTGGAGCGGGCGGCGATGGACAACACGCGGCACTGCTCTCGCCCAATCATAACCATGAAGTTAAGCGTTCTGGCGCGATGGCAGAGGTAGGATGGGTGACCTCCCTGGGAAGACCTCGTGTCGCGACCGTTTACGTAAATTATGGATAAAACAGTCGAAATAATTGTTTTTAATGAGTTAACCGTCTCCGGAGTAATCTGCGTCATACCCTTCCGCACAGAACCGGCTCACGACAACAAAAATCGATAAATGTTCCCAGAAAATAGAAAAAAAATAAGAAGAAGGAAATAACGAATGTAAAGCTATTATTATGCCTGGGATACGATAAAATGGAACCGGAATCGAATTTCGAACTTCCTAAGCGGATTTCTCGAGGAAACGAAAGCTTAACAGAAGCGGTAAATCGCAAATTAGAGGGTCTTAGAGAAGGAATTCGGCTAAAATCTCGTCAGCTCATTGCGTAGTAATGAGTCTCGTCCGTTTGCCCGTTTACAATCAAATTAGCCTACAATTTTGTCCAAATCCGGCAGTGCCCGAGCTACTTTCATTTCACATGTCTTATCTGGTCCCGATCGAGATTCAGATGATTTGAGCCGAAAATCGTCTGTCAACAAGTAATCAAAAATAGAAAAACACGAAAAGGGGTGCAACACGAGGACTTCCCAGGGGGTCACCCATCCTAGTACTGCTCTCGCCCAAGCACGCTTAACTTCGGAGTTCTGATGGGATCCGGTGCATTAGTGCTGGTATGATCGCACCCGACATTGAGTGGGATGTTTATTCTTATATCCCTCGAGTACGTGTGGAGCGGGCGGCGATGGACAACACGCGGCACTGCTCTCGCCCAATCATAACCATGAAGTTAAGCGTTCTGGCGCGATGGCAGAGCTAGGATGGGTGACCTCCCTGGGAAGACCTCGTGTCGCGACCGTTTACGTAAATTATGGATAAAACAGTCGAAATAATTGTTTTTAATGAGTTAACCGTCTCCGGAGTAATCTGCGTCATACCCTTCCGCACAGAACCGGCTCACGACAACAAAAATCGATAAATGTTCCCAGAAAATAGAAAAAAAAATAAGAAGAAGGAAATAACGAATGTAAAGCTATTATTATGCCTGGGATACGATAAAATGGAACAGGAATCGAATTTCGAACTTCCTAAGCGGATTTCTCGAGGAAACGAAAGCTTAACAGAAGCGGTAAATCGCAAATTAGAGGGTCTTAGAGAAGGAATTCGGCTAAAATCTCGTCAGCTCATTGCGTAGTAATGAGTCTCGTCCGTTTGCCCGTTTACAATCAAATTAGCCTACAATTTTGTCCAAATCCGGCAGTGCCCGAGCTACTTTCATTTCACATGTCTTATCTGGTCCTCGATCGAGATTCAGATGATTTGAGCCGAAAATCGTCTGTCAACAAGTAATCAAAAATAGAAAAACACGAAAAGGGTGCAACACGAGGACTTCCCAGGGGGTCACCCATCCTAGTACTGCTCTCGCCCAAGCACGCTTAACTTCGGAGTTCTGATGGGATCCGGTGCATTAGTGCTGGTATGATCGCACCCGACATTGAGTGGGATGTTTATTCTTATATCCCTCGAGTACGTGTGGAGCGGGCGGCGATGGACAACACGCGGCACTGCTCTCGCCCAATCATAACCATGAAGTTAAGCGTTCTGGCGCGATGGCAGAGGTAGGATGGGTGACCTCCCTGGGAAGACCTCGTGTCGCGACCGTTTACGTAAATTATGGATAAAACAGTCGAAATAATTGTTTTTAATGAGTTAACCGTCTCCGGAGTAATCTGCGTCATACCCTTCCGCACAGAACCGGCTCACGACAACAAAAATCGATAAATGTTCCCAGAAAATAGAAAAAAAATAAGAAGAAGGAAATAACGAATGTAAAGCTATTATTATGCCTGGGATACGATAAAATGGAACCGGAATCGAATTTCGAACTTCCTAAGCGGATTTCTCGAGGAAACGAAAGCTTAACAGAAGCGGTAAATCGCAAATTAGAGGGTCTTAGAGAAGGAATTCGGCTAAAATCTCGTCAGCTCATTGCGTAGTAATGAGTCTCGTCCGTTTGCCCGTTTACAATCAAATTAGCCTACAATTTTGTCCAAATCCGGCAGTGCCCGAGCTACTTTCATTTCACATGTCTTATCTGGTCCCGATCGAGATTCAGATGATTTGAGCCGAAAATCGTCTGTCAACAAGTAATCAAAAATAGAAAAACACGAAAAGGGGTGCAACACGAGGACTTCCCAGGGGGTCACCCATCCTAGTACTGCTCTCGCCCAAGCACGCTTAACTTCGGAGTTCTGATGGGATCCGGTGCATTAGTGCTGGTATGATCGCACCCGACATTGAGTGGGATGTTTATTCTTATATCCCTCGAGTACGTGTGGAGCGGGCGGCGATGGACAACACGCGGCACTGCTCTCGCCCAATCATAACCATGAAGTTAAGCGTTCTGGCGCGATGGCAGAGCTAGGATGGGTGACCTCCCTGGGAAGACCTCGTGTCGCGACCGTTTACGTAAATTATGGATAAAACAGTCGAAATAATTGTTTTTAATGAGTTAACCGTCTCCGGAGTAATCTGCGTCATACCCTTCCGCACAGAACCGGCTCACGACAACAAAAATCGATAAATGTTCCCAGAAAATAGAAAAAAAAATAAGAAGAAGGAAATAACGAATGTAAAGCTATTATTATGCCTGGGATACGATAAAATGGAACCGGAATCGAATTTCGAACTTCCTAAGCGGATTTCTCGAGGAAACGAAAGCTTAACAGAAGCGGTAAATCGCAAATTAGAGGGTCTTAGAGAAGGAATTCGGCTAAAATCTCGTCAGCTCATTGCGTAGTAATGAGTCTCGTCCGTTTGCCCGTTTACAATCAAATTAGCCTACAATTTTGTCCAAATCCGGCAGTGCCCGAGCTACTTTCATTTCACATGTCTTATCTGGTCCCGATCGAGATTCAGATGATTTGAGCCGAAAATCGTCTGTCAACAAGTAATCAAAAATAGAAAAACACGAAAAGGGTGCAACACGAGGACTTCCCAGGGGGTCACCCATCCTAGTACTGCTCTCGCCCAAGCACGCTTAACTTCGGAGTTCTGATGGGATCCGGTGCATTAGTGCTGGTATGATCGCACCCGACATTGAGTGGGATGTTTATTCTTATATCCCTCGAGTACGTGTGGAGCGGGCGGCGATGGACAACACGCGGCACTGCTCTCGCCCAATCATAACCATGAAGTTAAGCGTTCTGGCGCGATGGCAGAGCTAGGATGGGTGACCTCCCTGGGAAGACCTCGTGTCGCGACCGTTTACGTAAATTATGGATAAAACAGTCGAAATAATTGTTTTTAATGAGTTAACCGTCTCCGGAGTAATCTGCGTCATACCCTTCCGCACAGAACCGGCTCACGACAACAAAAATCGATAAATGTTCCCAGAAAATAGAAAAAAAATAAGAAGAAGGAAATAACGAATGTAAAGCTATTATTATGCCTGGGATACGATAAAATGGAACCGGAATCGAATTTCGAACTTCCTAAGCGGATTTCTCGAGGAAACGAAAGCTTAACAGAAGCGGTAAATCGCAAATTAGAGGGTCTTAGAGAAGGAATTCGGCTAAAATCTCGTCAGCTCATTGCGTAGTAATGAGTCTCGTCCGTTTGCCCGTTTACAATCAAATTAGCCTACAATTTTGTCCAAATCCGGCAGTGCCCGAGCTACTTTCATTTCACATGTCTTATCTGGTCCCGATCGAGATTCAGATGATTTGAGCCGAAAATCGTCTGTCAACAAGTAATCAAAAATAGAAAAACACGAAAAGGGTGCAACACGAGGACTTCCCAGGGGGTCACCCATCCTAGTACTGCTCTCGCCCAAGCACGCTTAACTTCGGAGTTCTGATGGGATCCGGTGCATTAGTGCTGGTATGATCGCACCCGACATTGAGTGGGATGTTTATTCTTATATCCCTCGAGTACGTGTGGAGCGGGCGGCGATGGACAACACGCGGCACTGCTCTCGCCCAATCATAACCATGAAGTTAAGCGTTCTGGCGCGATGGCAGAGCTAGGATGGGTGACCTCCCTGGGAAGACCTCGTGTCGCGACCGTTTACGTAAATTATGGATAAAACAGTCGAAATAATTGTTTTTAATGAGTTAACCGTCTCCGGAGTAATCTGCGTCATACCCTTCCGCACAGAACCGGCTCACGACAACAAAAATCGATAAATGTTCCCAGAAAATAGAAAAAAAATAAGAAGAAGGAAATAACGAATGTAAAGCTATTATTATGCCTGGGATACGATAAAATGGAACCGGAATCGAATTTCGAACTTCCTAAGCGGATTTCTCGAGGAAACGAAAGCTTAACAGAAGCGGTAAATCGCAAATTAGAGGGTCTTAGAGAAGGAATTCGGCTAAAATCTCGTCAGCTCATTGCGTAGTAATGAGTCTCGTCCGTTTGCCCGTTTACAATCAAATTAGCCTACAATTTTGTCCAAATCCGGCAGTGCCCGAGCTACTTTCATTTCACATGTCTTATCTGGTCCCGATCGAGATTCAGATGATTTGAGCCGAAAATCGTCTGTCAACAAGTAATCAAAAATAGAAAAACACGAAAAGGGGTGCAACACGAGGACTTCCCAGGGGGTCACCCATCCTAGTACTGCTCTCGCCCAAGCACGCTTAACTTCGGAGTTCTGATGGGATCCGGTGCATTAGTGCTGGTATGATCGCACCCGACATTGAGTGGGATGTTTATTCTTATATCCCTCGAGTACGTGTGGAGCGGGCGGCGATGGACAACACGCGGCACTGCTCTCGCCCAATCATAACCATGAAGTTAAGCGTTCTGGCGCGATGGCAGAGCTAGGATGGGTGACCTCCCTGGGAAGACCTCGTGTCGCGACCGTTTACGTAAATTATGGATAAAACAGTCGAAATAATTGTTTTTAATGAGTTAACCGTCTCCGGAGTAATCTGCGTCATACCCTTCCGCACAGAACCGGCTCACGACAACAAAAATCGATAAATGTTCCCAGAAAATAGAAAAAAAAATAAGAAGAAGGAAATAACGAATGTAAAGCTATTATTATGCCTGGGATACGATAAAATGGAACCGGAATCGAATTTCGAACTTCCTAAGCGGATTTCTCGAGGAAACGAAAGCTTAACAGAAGCGGTAAATCGCAAATTAGAGGGTCTTAGAGAAGGAATTCGGCTAAAATCTCGTCAGCTCATTGCGTAGTAATGAGTCTCGTCCGTTTGCCCGTTTACAATCAAATTAGCCTACAATTTTGTCCAAATCCGGCAGTGCCCGAGCTACTTTCATTTCACATGTCTTATCTGGTCCCGATCGAGATTCAGATGATTTGAGCCGAAAATCGTCTGTCAACAAGTAATCAAAAATAGAAAAACACGAAAAGGGTGCAACACGAGGACTTCCCAGGGGGTCACCCATCCTAGTACTGCTCTCGCCCAAGCACGCTTAACTTCGGAGTTCTGATGGGATCCGGTGCATTAGTGCTGGTATGATCGCACCCGACATTGAGTGGGATGTTTATTCTTATATCCCTCGAGTACGTGTGGAGCGGGCGGCGATGGACAACACGCGGCACTGCTCTCGCCCAATCATAACCATGAAGTTAAGCGTTCTGGCGCGATGGCAGAGCTAGGATGGGTGACCTCCCTGGGAAGACCTCGTGTCGCGACCGTTTACGTAAATTATGGATAAAACAGTCGAAATAATTGTTTTTAATGAGTTAACCGTCTCCGGAGTAATCTGCGTCATACCCTTCCGCACAGAACCGGCTCACGACAACAAAAATCGATAAATGTTCCCAGAAAATAGAAAAAAAAATAAGAAGAAGGAAATAACGAATGTAAAGCTATTATTATGCCTGGGATACGATAAAATGGAACCGGAATCGAATTTCGAACTTCCTAAGCGGATTTCTCGAGGAAACGAAAGCTTAACAGAAGCGGTAAATCGCAAATTAGAGGGTCTTAGAGAAGGAATTCGGCTAAAATCTCGTCAGCTCATTGCGTAGTAATGAGTCTCGTCCGTTTGCCCGTTTACAATCAAATTAGCCTACAATTTTGTCCAAATCCGGCAGTGCCCGAGCTACTTTCATTTCACATGTCTTATCTGGTCCCGATCGAGATTCAGATGATTTGAGCCGAAAATCGTCTGTCAACAAGTAATCAAAAATAGAAAAACACGAAAAGGGTGCAACACGAGGACTTCCCAGGGGGTCACCCATCCTAGTACTGCTCTCGCCCAAGCACGCTTAACTTCGGAGTTCTGATGGGATCCGGTGCATTAGTGCTGGTATGATCGCACCCGACATTGAGTGGGATGTTTATTCTTATATCCCTCGAGTACGTGTGGAGCGGGCGGCGATGGACAACACGCGGCACTGCTCTCGCCCAATCATAACCATGAAGTTAAGCGTTCTGGCGCGATGGCAGAGGTAGGATGGGTGACCTCCCTGGGAAGACCTCGTGTCGCGACCGTTTACGTAAATTATGGATAAAACAGTCGAAATAATTGTTTTTAATGAGTTAACCGTCTCCGGAGTAATCTGCGTCATACCCTTCCGCACAGAACCGGCTCACGACAACAAAAATCGATAAATGTTCCCAGAAAATAGAAAAAAAATAAGAAGAAGGAAATAACGAATGTAAAGCTATTATTATGCCTGGGATACGATAAAATGGAACCGGAATCGAATTTCGAACTTCCTAAGCGGATTTCTCGAGGAAACGAAAGCTTAACAGAAGCGGTAAATCGCAAATTAGAGGGTCTTAGAGAAGGAATTCGGCTAAAATCTCGTCAGCTCATTGCGTAGTAATGAGTCTCGTCCGTTTGCCCGTTTACAATCAAATTAGCCTACAATTTTGTCCAAATCCGGCAGTGCCCGAGCTACTTTCATTTCACATGTCTTATCTGGTCCCGATCGAGATTCAGATGATTTGAGCCGAAAATCGTCTGTCAACAAGTAATCAAAAATAGAAAAACACGAAAAGGGGTGCAACACGAGGACTTCCCAGGGGGTCACCCATCCTAGTACTGCTCTCGCCCAAGCACGCTTAACTTCGGAGTTCTGATGGGATCCGGTGCATTAGTGCTGGTATGATCGCACCCGACATTGAGTGGGATGTTTATTCTTATATCCCTCGAGTACGTGTGGAGCGGGCGGCGATGGACAACACGCGGCACTGCTCTCGCCCAATCATAACCATGAAGTTAAGCGTTCTGGCGCGATGGCAGAGCTAGGATGGGTGACCTCCCTGGGAAGACCTCGTGTCGCGACCGTTTACGTAAATTATGGATAAAACAGTCGAAATAATTGTTTTTAATGAGTTAACCGTCTCCGGAGTAATCTGCGTCATACCCTTCCGCACAGAACCGGCTCACGACAACAAAAATCGATAAATGTTCCCAGAAAATAGAAAAAAAAATAAGAAGAAGGAAATAACGAATGTAAAGCTATTATTATGCCTGGGATACGATAAAATGGAACCGGAATCGAATTTCGAACTTCCTAAGCGGATTTCTCGAGGAAACGAAAGCTTAACAGAAGCGGTAAATCGCAAATTAGAGGGTCTTAGAGAAGGAATTCGGCTAAAATCTCGTCAGCTCATTGCGTAGTAATGAGTCTCGTCCGTTTGCCCGTTTACAATCAAATTAGCCTACAATTTTGTCCAAATCCGGCAGTGCCCGAGCTACTTTCATTTCACATGTCTTATCTGGTCCCGATCGAGATTCAGATGATTTGAGCCGAAAATCGTCTGTCAACAAGTAATCAAAAATAGAAAAACACGAAAAGGGTGCAACACGAGGACTTCCCAGGGGGTCACCCATCCTAGTACTGCTCTCGCCCAAGCACGCTTAACTTCGGAGTTCTGATGGGATCCGGTGCATTAGTGCTGGTATGATCGCACCCGACATTGAGTGGGATGTTTATTCTTATATCCCTCGAGTACGTGTGGAGCGGGCGGCGATGGACAACACGCGGCACTGCTCTCGCCCAATCATAACCATGAAGTTAAGCGTTCTGGCGCGATGGCAGAGCTAGGATGGGTGACCTCCCTGGGAAGACCTCGTGTCGCGACCGTTTACGTAAATTATGGATAAAACAGTCGAAATAATTGTTTTTAATGAGTTAACCGTCTCCGGAGTAATCTGCGTCATACCCTTCCGCACAGAACCGGCTCACGACAACAAAAATCGATAAATGTTCCCAGAAAATAGAAAAAAAATAAGAAGAAGGAAATAACGAATGTAAAGCTATTATTATGCCTGGGATACGATAAAATGGAACCGGAATCGAATTTCGAACTTCCTAAGCGGATTTCTCGAGGAAACGAAAGCTTAACAGAAGCGGTAAATCGCAAATTAGAGGGTCTTAGAGAAGGAATTCGGCTAAAATCTCGTCAGCTCATTGCGTAGTAATGAGTCTCGTCCGTTTGCCCGTTTACAATCAAATTAGCCTACAATTTTGTCCAAATCCGGCAGTGCCCGAGCTACTTTCATTTCACATGTCTTATCTGGTCCCGATCGAGATTCAGATGATTTGAGCCGAAAATCGTCTGTCAACAAGTAATCAAAAATAGAAAAACACGAAAAGGGTGCAACACGAGGACTTCCCAGGGGGTCACCCATCCTAGTACTGCTCTCGCCCAAGCACGCTTAACTTCGGAGTTCTGATGGGATCCGGTGCATTAGTGCTGGTATGATCGCACCCGACATTGAGTGGGATGTTTATTCTTATATCCCTCGAGTACGTGTGGAGCGGGCGGCGATGGACAACACGCGGCACTGCTCTCGCCCAATCATAACCATGAAGTTAAGCGTTCTGGCGCGATGGCAGAGCTAGGATGGGTGACCTCCCTGGGAAGACCTCGTGTCGCGACCGTTTACGTAAATTATGGATAAAACAGTCGAAATAATTGTTTTTAATGAGTTAACCGTCTCCGGAGTAATCTGCGTCATACCCTTCCGCACAGAACCGGCTCACGACAACAAAAATCGATAAATGTTCCCAGAAAATAGAAAAAAAAATAAGAAGAAGGAAATAACGAATGTAAAGCTATTATTATGCCTGGGATACGATAAAATGGAACCGGAATCGAATTTCGAACTTCCTAAGCGGATTTCTCGAGGAAACGAAAGCTTAACAGAAGCGGTAAATCGCAAATTAGAGGGTCTTAGAGAAGGAATTCGGCTAAAATCTCGTCAGCTCATTGCGTAGTAATGAGTCTCGTCCGTTTGCCCGTTTACAATCAAATTAGCCTACAATTTTGTCCAAATCCGGCAGTGCCCGAGCTACTTTCATTTCACATGTCTTATCTGGTCCCGATCGAGATTCAGATGATTTGAGCCGAAAATCGTCTGTCAACAAGTAATCAAAAATAGAAAAACACGAAAAGGGTGCAACACGAGGACTTCCCAGGGGGTCACCCATCCTAGTACTGCTCTCGCCCAAGCACGCTTAACTTCGGAGTTCTGATGGGATCCGGTGCATTAGTGCTGGTATGATCGCACCCGACATTGAGTGGGATGTTTATTCTTATATCCCTCGAGTACGTGTGGAGCGGGCGGCGATGGACAACACGCGGCACTGCTCTCGCCCAATCATAACCATGAAGTTAAGCGTTCTGGCGCGATGGCAGAGCTAGGATGGGTGACCTCCCTGGGAAGACCTCGTGTCGCGACCGTTTACGTAAATTATGGATAAAACAGTCGAAATAATTGTTTTTAATGAGTTAACCGTCTCCGGAGTAATCTGCGTCATACCCTTCCGCACAGAACCGGCTCACGACAACAAAAATCGATAAATGTTCCCAGAAAATAGAAAAAAAATAAGAAGAAGGAAATAACGAATGTAAAGCTATTATTATGCCTGGGATACGATAAAATGGAACCGGAATCGAATTTCGAACTTCCTAAGCGGATTTCTCGAGGAAACGAAAGCTTAACAGAAGCGGTAAATCGCAAATTAGAGGGTCTTAGAGAAGGAATTCGGCTAAAATCTCGTCAGCTCATTGCGTAGTAATGAGTCTCGTCCGTTTGCCCGTTTACAATCAAATTAGCCTACAATTTTGTCCAAATCCGGCAGTGCCCGAGCTACTTTCATTTCACATGTCTTATCTGGTCCCGATCGAGATTCAGATGATTTGAGCCGAAAATCGTCTGTCAACAAGTAATCAAAAATAGAAAAACACGAAAAGGGGTGCAACACGAGGACTTCCCAGGGGGTCACCCATCCTAGTACTGCTCTCGCCCAAGCACGCTTAACTTCGGAGTTCTGATGGGATCCGGTGCATTAGTGCTGGTATGATCGCACCCGACATTGAGTGGGATGTTTATTCTTATATCCCTCGAGTACGTGTGGAGCGGGCGGCGATGGACAACACGCGGCACTGCTCTCGCCCAATCATAACCATGAAGTTAAGCGTTCTGGCGCGATGGCAGAGCTAGGATGGGTGACCTCCCTGGGAAGACCTCGTGTCGCGACCGTTTACGTAAATTATGGATAAAACAGTCGAAATAATTGTTTTTAATGAGTTAACCGTCTCCGGAGTAATCTGCGTCATACCCTTCCGCACAGAACCGGCTCACGACAACAAAAATCGATAAATGTTCCCAGAAAATAGAAAAAAAAATAAGAAGAAGGAAATAACGAATGTAAAGCTATTATTATGCCTGGGATACGATAAAATGGAACCGGAATCGAATTTCGAACTTCCTAAGCGGATTTCTCGAGGAAACGAAAGCTTAACAGAAGCGGTAAATCGCAAATTAGAGGGTCTTAGAGAAGGAATTCGGCTAAAATCTCGTCAGCTCATTGCGTAGTAATGAGTCTCGTCCGTTTGCCCGTTTACAATCAAATTAGCCTACAATTTTGTCCAAATCCGGCAGTGCCCGAGCTACTTTCATTTCACATGTCTTATCTGGTCCCGATCGAGATTCAGATGATTTGAGCCGAAAATCGTCTGTCAACAAGTAATCAAAAATAGAAAAACACGAAAAGGGTGCAACACGAGGACTTCCCAGGGGGTCACCCATCCTAGTACTGCTCTCGCCCAAGCACGCTTAACTTCGGAGTTCTGATGGGATCCGGTGCATTAGTGCTGGTATGATCGCACCCGACATTGAGTGGGATGTTTATTCTTATATCCCTCGAGTACGTGTGGAGCGGGCGGCGATGGACAACACGCGGCACTGCTCTCGCCCAATCATAACCATGAAGTTAAGCGTTCTGGCGCGATGGCAGAGCTAGGATGGGTGACCTCCCTGGGAAGACCTCGTGTCGCGACCGTTTACGTAAATTATGGATAAAACAGTCGAAATAATTGTTTTTAATGAGTTAACCGTCTCCGGAGTAATCTGCGTCATACCCTTCCGCACAGAACCGGCTCACGACAACAAAAATCGATAAATGTTCCCAGAAAATAGAAAAAAAAATAAGAAGAAGGAAATAACGAATGTAAAGCTATTATTATGCCTGGGATACGATAAAATGGAACCGGAATCGAATTTCGAACTTCCTAAGCGGATTTCTCGAGGAAACGAAAGCTTAACAGAAGCGGTAAATCGCAAATTAGAGGGTCTTAGAGAAGGAATTCGGCTAAAATCTCGTCAGCTCATTGCGTAGTAATGAGTCTCGTCCGTTTGCCCGTTTACAATCAAATTAGCCTACAATTTTGTCCAAATCCGGCAGTGCCCGAGCTACTTTCATTTCACATGTCTTATCTGGTCCCGATCGAGATTCAGATGATTTGAGCCGAAAATCGTCTGTCAACAAGTAATCAAAAATAGAAAAACACGAAAAGGGTGCAACACGAGGACTTCCCAGGGGGTCACCATCCTAGTACTGCTCTCGCCCAAGCACGCTTAACTTCGGAGTTCTGATGGGATCCGGTGCATTAGTGCTGGTATGATCGCACCCGACATTGAGTGGGATGTTTATTCTTATATCCCTCGAGTACGTGTGGAGCGGGCGGCGATGGACAACACGCGGCACTGCTCTCGCCCAATCATAACCATGAAGTTAAGCGTTCTGGCGCGATGGCAGAGCTAGGATGGGTGACCTCCCTGGGAAGACCTCGTGTCGCGACCGTTTACGTAAATTATGGATAAAACAGTCGAAATAATTGTTTTTAATGAGTTAACCGTCTCCGGAGTAATCTGCGTCATACCCTTCCGCACAGAACCGGCTCACGACAACAAAAATCGATAAATGTTCCCAGAAAATAGAAAAAAAATAAGAAGAAGGAAATAACGAATGTAAAGCTATTATTATGCCTGGGATACGATAAAATGGAACCGGAATCGAATTTCGAACTTCCTAAGCGGATTTCTCGAGGAAACGAAAGCTTAACAGAAGCGGTAAATCGCAAATTAGAGGGTCTTAGAGAAGGAATTCGGCTAAAATCTCGTCAGCTCATTGCGTAGTAATGAGTCTCGTCCGTTTGCCCGTTTACAATCAAATTAGCCTACAATTTTGTCCAAATCCGGCAGTGCCCGAGCTACTTTCATTTCACATGTCTTATCTGGTCCCGATCGAGATTCAGATGATTTGAGCCGAAAATCGTCTGTCAACAAGTAATCAAAAATAGAAAAACACGAAAAGGGTGCAACACGAGGACTTCCCAGGGGGTCACCCATCCTAGTACTGCTCTCGCCCAAGCACGCTTAACTTCGGAGTTCTGATGGGATCCGGTGCATTAGTGCTGGTATGATCGCACCCGACATTGAGTGGGATGTTTATTCTTATATCCCTCGAGTACGTGTGGAGCGGGCGGCGATGGACAACACGCGGCACTGCTCTCGCCCAATCATAACCATGAAGTTAAGCGTTCTGGCGCGATGGCAGAGCTAGGATGGGTGACCTCCCTGGGAAGACCTCGTGTCGCGACCGTTTACGTAAATTATGGATAAAACAGTCGAAATAATTGTTTTTAATGAGTTAACCGTCTCCGGAGTAATCTGCGTCATACCCTTCCGCACAGAACCGGCTCACGACAACAAAAATCGATAAATGTTCCCAGAAAATAGAAAAAAAAATAAGAAGAAGGAAATAACGAATGTAAAGCTATTATTATGCCTGGGATACGATAAAATGGAACCGGAATCGAATTTCGAACTTCCTAAGCGGATTTCTCGAGGAAACGAAAGCTTAACAGAAGCGGTAAATCGCAAATTAGAGGGTCTTAGAGAAGGAATTCGGCTAAAATCTCGTCAGCTCATTGCGTAGTAATGAGTCTCGTCCGTTTGCCCGTTTACAATCAAATTAGCCTACAATTTTGTCCAAATCCGGCAGTGCCCGAGCTACTTTCATTTCACATGTCTTATCTGGTCCCGATCGAGATTCAGATGATTTGAGCCGAAAATCGTCTGTCAACAAGTAATCAAAAATAGAAAAACACGAAAAAGGGTGCAACACGAGGACTTCCCAGGGGGTCACCCATCCTAGTACTGCTCTCGCCCAAGCACGCTTAACTTCGGAGTTCTGATGGGATCCGGTGCATTAGTGCTGGTATGATCGCACCCGACATTGAGTGGGATGTTTATTCTTATATCCCTCGAGTACGTGTGGAGCGGGCGGCGATGGACAACACGCGGCACTGCTCTCGCCCAATCATAACCATGAAGTTAAGCGTTCTGGCGCGATGGCAGAGGTAGGATGGGTGACCTCCCTGGGAAGACCTCGTGTCGCGACCGTTTACGTAAATTATGGATAAAACAGTCGAAATAATTGTTTTTAATGAGTTAACCGTCTCCGGAGTAATCTGCGTCATACCCTTCCGCACAGAACCGGCTCACGACAACAAAAATCGATAAATGTTCCCAGAAAAAATAGAAAAAAAATAAGAAGAAGGAAATAACGAATGTAAAGCTATTATTATGCCTGGGATACGATAAAATGGAACCGGAATCGAATTTCGAACTTCCTAAGCGGATTTCTCGAGGAAACGAAAGCTTAACAGAAGCGGTAAATCGCAAATTAGAGGGTCTTAGAGAAGGAATTCGGCTAAAATCTCGTCAGCTCATTGCGTAGTAATGAGTCTCGTCCGTTTGCCCGTTTACAATCAAATTAGCCTACAATTTTGTCCAAATCCGGCAGTGCCCGAGCTACTTTCATTTCACATGTCTTATCTGGTCCCGATCGAGATTCAGATGATTTGAGCCGAAAATCGTCTGTCAACAAGTAATCAAAAATAGAAAAACACGAAAAGGGTGCAACACGAGGACTTCCCAGGGGGTCACCCATCCTAGTACTGCTCTCGCCCAAGCACGCTTAACTTCGGAGTTCTGATGGGATCCGGTGCATTAGTGCTGGTATGATCGCACCCGACATTGAGTGGGATGTTTATTCTTATATCCCTCGAGTACGTGTGGAGCGGGCGGCGATGGACAACACGCGGCACTGCTCTCGCCCAATCATAACCATGAAGTTAAGCGTTCTGGCGCGATGGCAGAGCTAGGATGGGTGACCTCCCTGGGAAGACCTCGTGTCGCGACCGTTTACGTAAATTATGGATAAAACAGTCGAAATAATTGTTTTTAATGAGTTAACCGTCTCCGGAGTAATCTGCGTCATACCCTTCCGCACAGAACCGGCTCACGACAACAAAAATCGATAAATGTTCCCAGAAAATAGAAAAAAAAATAAGAAGAAGGAAATAACGAATGTAAAGCTATTATTATGCCTGGGATACGATAAAATGGAACCGGAATCGAATTTCGAACTTCCTAAGCGGATTTCTCGAGGAAACGAAAGCTTAACAGAAGCGGTAAATCGCAAATTAGAGGGTCTTAGAGAAGGAATTCGGCTAAAATCTCGTCAGCTCATTGCGTAGTAATGAGTCTCGTCCGTTTGCCCGTTTACAATCAAATTAGCCTACAATTTTGTCCAAATCCGGCAGTGCCCGAGCTACTTTCATTTCACATGTCTTATCTGGTCCCGATCGAGATTCAGATGATTTGAGCCGAAAATCGTCTGTCAACAAGTAATCAAAAATAGAAAAACACGAAAAGGGTGCAACACGAGGACTTCCCAGGGGGTCACCCATCCTAGTACTGCTCTCGCCCAAGCACGCTTAACTTCGGAGTTCTGATGGGATCCGGTGCATTAGTGCTGGTATGATCGCACCCGACATTGAGTGGGATGTTTATTCTTATATCCCTCGAGTACGTGTGGAGCGGGCGGCGATGGACAACACGCGGCACTGCTCTCGCCCAATCATAACCATGAAGTTAAGCGTTCTGGCGCGATGGCAGAGGCTAGGATGGGTGACCTCCCTGGGAAGACCTCGTGTCGCGACCGTTTACGTAAATTATGGATAAAACAGTCGAAATAATTGTTTTTAATGAGTTAACCGTCTCCGGAGTAATCTGCGTCATACCCTTCCGCACAGAACCGGCTCACGACAACAAAAATCGATAAATGTTCCCAGAAAATAGAAAAAAAATAAGAAGAAGGAAATAACGAATGTAAAGCTATTATTATGCCTGGGATACGATAAAATGGAACCGGAATCGAATTTCGAACTTCCTAAGCGGATTTCTCGAGGAAACGAAAGCTTAACAGAAGCGTTAAATCGCAAATTAGAGGGTCTTAGAGAAGGAATTCGGCTAAAATCTCGTCAGCTCATTGCGTAGTAATGAGTCTCGTCCGTTTGCCCGTTTACAATCAAATTAGCCTACAATTTTGTCCAAATCCGGCAGTGCCCGAGCTACTTTCATTTCACATGTCTTATCTGGTCCCGATCGAGATTCAGATGATTTGAGCCGAAAATCGTCTGTCAACAAGTAATCAAAAATAGAAAAACACGAAAAAGGGTGCAACACGAGGACTTCCCAGGGGGTCACCCATCCTAGTACTGCTCTCGCCCAAGCACGCTTAACTTCGGAGTTCTGATGGGATCCGGTGCATTAGTGCTGGTATGATCGCACCCGACATTGAGTGGGATGTTTATTCTTATATCCCTCGAGTACGTGTGGAGCGGGCGGCGATGGACAACACGCGGCACTGCTCTCGCCCAATCATAACCATGAAGTTAAGCGTTCTGGCGCGATGGCAGAGCTAGGATGGGTGACCTCCCTGGGAAGACCTCGTGTCGCGACCGTTTACGTAAATTATGGATAAAACAGTCGAAATAATTGTTTTTAATGAGTTAACCGTCTCCGGAGTAATCTGCGTCATACCCTTCCGCACAGAACCGGCTCACGACAACAAAAATCGATAAATGTTCCCAGAAAATAGAAAAAAAATAAGAAGAAGGAAATAACGAATGTAAAGCTATTATTATGCCTGGGATACGATAAAATGGAACCGGAATCGAATTTCGAACTTCCTAAGCGGATTTCTCGAGGAAACGAAAGCTTAACAGAAGCGGTAAATCGCAAATTAGAGGGTCTTAGAGAAGGAATTCGGCTAAAATCTCGTCAGCTCATTGCGTAGTAATGAGTCTCGTCCGTTTGCCCGTTTACAATCAAATTAGCCTACAATTTTGTCCAAATCCGGCAGTGCCCGAGCTACTTTCATTTCACATGTCTTATCTGGTCCCGATCGAGATTCAGATGATTTGAGCCGAAAATCGTCTGTCAACAAGTAATCAAAAATAGAAAAACACGAAAAGGGTGCAACACGAGGACTTCCCAGGGGGTCACCCATCCTAGTACTGCTCTCGCCCAAGCACGCTTAACTTCGGAGTTCTGATGGGATCCGGTGCATTAGTGCTGGTATGATCGCACCCGACATTGAGTGGGATGTTTATTCTTATATCCCTCGAGTACGTGTGGAGCGGGCGGCGATGGACAACACGCGGCACTGCTCTCGCCCAATCATAACCATGAAGTTAAGCGTTCTGGCGCGATGGCAGAGGTAGGATGGGTGACCTCCCTGGGAAGACCTCGTGTCGCGACCGTTTACGTAAATTATGGATAAAACAGTCGAAATAATTGTTTTTAATGAGTTAACCGTCTCCGGAGTAATCTGCGTCATACCCTTCCGCACAGAACCGGCTCACGACAACAAAAATCGATAAATGTTCCCAGAAAATAGAAAAAAAATAAGAAGAAGGAAATAACGAATGTAAAGCTATTATTATGCCTGGGATACGATAAAATGGAACCGGAATCGAATTTCGAACTTCCTAAGCGGATTTCTCGAGGAAACGAAAGCTTAACAGAAGCGGTAAATCGCAAATTAGAGGGTCTTAGAGAAGGAATTCGGCTAAAATCTCGTCAGCTCATTGCGTAGTAATGAGTCTCGTCCGTTTGCCCGTTTACAATCAAATTAGCCTACAATTTTGTCCAAATCCGGCAGTGCCCGAGCTACTTTCATTTCACATGTCTTATCTGGTCCCGATCGAGATTCAGATGATTTGAGCCGAAAATCGTCTGTCAACAAGTAATCAAAAATAGAAAAACACGAAAAGGGTGCAACACGAGGACTTCCCAGGGGGTCACCCATCCTAGTACTGCTCTCGCCCAAGCACGCTTAACTTCGGAGTTCTGATGGGATCCGGTGCATTAGTGCTGGTATGATCGCACCCGACATTGAGTGGGATGTTTATTCTTATATCCCTCGAGTACGTGTGGAGCGGGCGGCGATGGACAACACGCGGCACTGCTCTCGCCCAATCATAACCATGAAGTTAAGCGTTCTGGCGCGATGGCAGAGCTAGGATGGGTGACCTCCCTGGGAAGACCTCGTGTCGCGACCGTTTACGTAAATTATGGATAAAACAGTCGAAATAATTGTTTTTAATGAGTTAACCGTCTCCGGAGTAATCTGCGTCATACCCTTCCGCACAGAACCGGCTCACGACAACAAAAATCGATAAATGTTCCCAGAAAATAGAAAAAAAAATAAGAAGAAGGAAATAACGAATGTAAAGCTATTATTATGCCTGGGATACGATAAAATGGAACCGGAATCGAATTTCGAACTTCCTAAGCGGATTTCTCGAGGAAACGAAAGCTTAACAGAAGCGGTAAATCGCAAATTAGAGGGTCTTAGAGAAGGAATTCGGCTAAAATCTCGTCAGCTCATTGCGTAGTAATGAGTCTCGTCCGTTTGCCCGTTTACAATCAAATTAGCCTACAATTTTGTCCAAATCCGGCAGTGCCCGAGCTACTTTCATTTCACATGTCTTATCTGGTCCCGATCGAGATTCAGATGATTTGAGCCGAAAATCGTCTGTCAACAAGTAATCAAAAATAGAAAAACACGAAAAGGGTGCAACACGAGGACTTCCCAGGGGGTCACCCATCCTAGTACTGCTCTCGCCCAAGCACGCTTAACTTCGGAGTTCTGATGGGATCCGGTGCATTAGTGCTGGTATGATCGCACCCGACATTGAGTGGGATGTTTATTCTTATATCCCTCGAGTACGTGTGGAGCGGGCGGCGATGGACAACACGCGGCACTGCTCTCGCCCAATCATAACCATGAAGTTAAGCGTTCTGGCGCGATGGCAGAGCTAGGATGGGTGACCTCCCTGGGAAGACCTCGTGTCGCGACCGTTTACGTAAATTATGGATAAAACAGTCGAAATAATTGTTTTTAATGAGTTAACCGTCTCCGGAGTAATCTGCGTCATACCCTTCCGCACAGAACCGGCTCACGACAACAAAAATCGATAAATGTTCCCAGAAAATAGAAAAAAAAATAAGAAGAAGGAAATAACGAATGTAAAGCTATTATTATGCCTGGGATACGATAAAATGGAACCGGAATCGAATTTCGAACTTCCTAAGCGGATTTCTCGAGGAAACGAAAGCTTAACAGAAGCGGTAAATCGCAAATTAGAGGGTCTTAGAGAAGGAATTCGGCTAAAATCTCGTCAGCTCATTGCGTAGTAATGAGTCTCGTCCGTTTGCCCGTTTACAATCAAATTAGCCTACAATTTTGTCCAAATCCGGCAGTGCCCGAGCTACTTTCATTTCACATGTCTTATCTGGTCCCGATCGAGATTCAGATGATTTGAGCCGAAAATCGTCTGTCAACAAGTAATCAAAAATAGAAAAACACGAAAAGGGTGCAACACGAGGACTTCCCAGGGGGTCACCCATCCTAGTACTGCTCTCGCCCAAGCACGCTTAACTTCGGAGTTCTGATGGGATCCGGTGCATTAGTGCTGGTATGATCGCACCCGACATTGAGTGGGATGTTTATTCTTATATCCCTCGAGTACGTGTGGAGCGGGCGGCGATGGACAACACGCGGCACTGCTCTCGCCCAATCATAACCATGAAGTTAAGCGTTCTGGCGCGATGGCAGAGGTAGGATGGGTGACCTCCCTGGGAAGACCTCGTGTCGCGACCGTTTACGTAAATTATGGATAAAACAGTCGAAATAATTGTTTTTAATGAGTTAACCGTCTCCGGAGTAATCTGCGTCATACCCTTCCGCACAGAACCGGCTCACGACAACAAAAATCGATAAATGTTCCCAGAAAATAGAAAAAAAAATAAGAAGAAGGAAATAACGAATGTAAAGCTATTATTATGCCTGGGATACGATAAAATGGAACCGGAATCGAATTTCGAACTTCCTAAGCGGATTTCTCGAGGAAACGAAAGCTTAACAGAAGCGGTAAATCGCAAATTAGAGGGTCTTAGAGAAGGAATTCGGCTAAAATCTCGTCAGCTCATTGCGTAGTAATGAGTCTCGTCCGTTTGCCCGTTTACAATCAAATTAGCCTACAATTTTGTCCAAATCCGGCAGTGCCCGAGCTACTTTCATTTCACATGTCTTATCTGGTCCCGATCGAGATTCAGATGATTTGAGCCGAAAATCGTCTGTCAACAAGTAATCAAAAATAGAAAAACACGAAAAAGGGTGCAACACGAGGACTTCCCAGGGGGTCACCCATCCTAGTACTGCTCTCGCCCAAGCACGCTTAACTTCGGAGTTCTGATGGGATCCGGTGCATTAGTGCTGGTATGATCGCACCCGACATTGAGTGGGATGTTTATTCTTATATCCCTCGAGTACGTGTGGAGCGGGCGGCGATGGACAACACGCGGCACTGCTCTCGCCCAATCATAACCATGAAGTTAAGCGTTCTGGCGCGATGGCAGAGGTAGGATGGGTGACCTCCCTGGGAAGACCTCGTGTCGCGACCGTTTACGTAAATTATGGATAAAACAGTCGAAATAATTGTTTTTAATGAGTTAACCGTCTCCGGAGTAATCTGCGTCATACCCTTCCGCACAGAACCGGCTCACGACAACAAAAATCGATAAATGTTCCCAGAAAATAGAAAAAAAAATAAGAAGAAGGAAATAACGAATGTAAAGCTATTATTATGCCTGGGATACGATAAAATGGAACCGGAATCGAATTTCGAACTTCCTAAGCGGATTTCTCGAGGAAACGAAAGCTTAACAGAAGCGGTAAATCGCAAATTAGAGGGTCTTAGAGAAGGAATTCGGCTAAAATCTCGTCAGCTCATTGCGTAGTAATGAGTCTCGTCCGTTTGCCCGTTTACAATCAAATTAGCCTACAATTTTGTCCAAATCCGGCAGTGCCCGAGCTACTTTCATTTCACATGTCTTATCTGGTCCCGATCGAGATTCAGATGATTTGAGCCGAAAATCGTCTGTCAACAAGTAATCAAAAATAGAAAAACACGAAAAGGGTGCAACACGAGGACTTCCCAGGGGGTCACCCATCCTAGTACTGCTCTCGCCCAAGCACGCTTAACTTCGGAGTTCTGATGGGATCCGGTGCATTAGTGCTGGTATGATCGCACCCGACATTGAGTGGGATGTTTATTCTTATATCCCTCGAGTACGTGTGGAGCGGGCGGCGATGGACAACACGCGGCACTGCTCTCGCCCAATCATAACCATGAAGTTAAGCGTTCTGGCGCGATGGCAGAGGTAGGATGGGTGACCTCCCTGGGAAGACCTCGTGTCGCGACCGTTTACGTAAATTATGGATAAAACAGTCGAAATAATTGTTTTTAATGAGTTAACCGTCTCCGGAGTAATCTGCGTCATACCCTTCCGCACAGAACCGGCTCACGACAACAAAAATCGATAAATGTTCCCAGAAAATAGAAAAAAAATAAGAAGAAGGAAATAACGAATGTAAAGCTATTATTATGCCTGGGATACGATAAAATGGAACCGGAATCGAATTTCGAACTTCCTAAGCGGATTTCTCGAGGAAACGAAAGCTTAACAGAAGCGGTAAATCGCAAATTAGAGGGTCTTAGAGAAGGAATTCGGCTAAAATCTCGTCAGCTCATTGCGTAGTAATGAGTCTCGTCCGTTTGCCCGTTTACAATCAAATTAGCCTACAATTTTGTCCAAATCCGGCAGTGCCCGAGCTACTTTCATTTCACATGTCTTATCTGGTCCCGATCGAGATTCAGATGATTTGAGCCGAAAATCGTCTGTCAACAAGTAATCAAAAATAGAAAAACACGAAAAAGGGTGCAACACGAGGACTTCCCAGGGGGTCACCCATCCTAGTACTGCTCTCGCCCAAGCACGCTTAACTTCGGAGTTCTGATGGGATCCGGTGCATTAGTGCTGGTATGATCGCACCCGACATTGAGTGGGATGTTTATTCTTATATCCCTCGAGTACGTGTGGAGCGGGCGGCGATGGACAACACGCGGCACTGCTCTCGCCCAATCATAACCATGAAGTTAAGCGTTCTGGCGCGATGGCAGAGGTAGGATGGGTGACCTCCCTGGGAAGACCTCGTGTCGCGACCGTTTACGTAAATTATGGATAAAACAGTCGAAATAATTGTTTTTAATGAGTTAACCGTCTCCGGAGTAATCTGCGTCATACCCTTCCGCACAGAACCGGCTCACGACAACAAAAATCGATAAATGTTCCCAGAAAATAGAAAAAAAAATAAGAAGAAGGAAATAACGAATGTAAAGCTATTATTATGCCTGGGATACGATAAAATGGAACCGGAATCGAATTTCGAACTTCCTAAGCGGATTTCTCGAGGAAACGAAAGCTTAACAGAAGCGTTAAATCGCAAATTAGAGGGTCTTAGAGAAGGAATTCGGCTAAAATCTCGTCAGCTCATTGCGTAGTAATGAGTCTCGTCCGTTTGCCCGTTTACAATCAAATTAGCCTACAATTTTGTCCAAATCCGGCAGTGCCCGAGCTACTTTCATTTCACATGTCTTATCTGGTCCCGATCGAGATTCAGATGATTTGAGCCGAAAATCGTCTGTCAACAAGTAATCAAAAATAGAAAAACACGAAAAAGGGTGCAACACGAGGACTTCCCAGGGGGTCACCCATCCTAGTACTGCTCTCGCCCAAGCACGCTTAACTTCGGAGTTCTGATGGGATCCGGTGCATTAGTGCTGGTATGATCGCACCCGACATTGAGTGGGATGTTTATTCTTATATCCCTCGAGTACGTGTGGAGCGGGCGGCGATGGACAACACGCGGCACTGCTCTCGCCCAATCATAACCATGAAGTTAAGCGTTCTGGCGCGATGGCAGAGGTAGGATGGGTGACCTCCCTGGGAAGACCTCGTGTCGCGACCGTTTACGTAAATTATGGATAAAACAGTCGAAATAATTGTTTTTAATGAGTTAACCGTCTCCGGAGTAATCTGCGTCATACCCTTCCGCACAGAACCGGCTCACGACAACAAAAATCGATAAATGTTCCCAGAAAATAGAAAAAAAAATAAGAAGAAGGAAATAACGAATGTAAAGCTATTATTATGCCTGGGATACGATAAAATGGAACCGGAATCGAATTTCGAACTTCCTAAGCGGATTTCTCGAGGAAACGAAAGCTTAACAGAAGCGTTAAATCGCAAATTAGAGGGTCTTAGAGAAGGAATTCGGCTAAAATCTCGTCAGCTCATTGCGTAGTAATGAGTCTCGTCCGTTTGCCCGTTTACAATCAAATTAGCCTACAATTTTGTCCAAATCCGGCAGTGCCCGAGCTACTTTCATTTCACATGTCTTATCTGGTCCCGATCGAGATTCAGATGATTTGAGCCGAAAATCGTCTGTCAACAAGTAATCAAAAATAGAAAAACACGAAAAAGGGTGCAACACGAGGACTTCCCAGGGGGTCACCCATCCTAGTACTGCTCTCGCCCAAGCACGCTTAACTTCGGAGTTCTGATGGGATCCGGTGCATTAGTGCTGGTATGATCGCACCCGACATTGAGTGGGATGTTTATTCTTATATCCCTCGAGTACGTGTGGAGCGGGCGGCGATGGACAACACGCGGCACTGCTCTCGCCCAATCATAACCATGAAGTTAAGCGTTCTGGCGCGATGGCAGAGGTAGGATGGGTGACCTCCCTGGGAAGACCTCGTGTCGCGACCGTTTACGTAAATTATGGATAAAACAGTCGAAATAATTGTTTTTAATGAGTTAACCGTCTCCGGAGTAATCTGCGTCATACCCTTCCGCACAGAACCGGCTCACGACAACAAAAATCGATAAATGTTCCCAGAAAATAGAAAAAAAATAAGAAGAAGGAAATAACGAATGTAAAGCTATTATTATGCCTGGGATACGATAAAATGGAACCGGAATCGAATTTCGAACTTCCTAAGCGGATTTCTCGAGGAAACGAAAGCTTAACAGAAGCGTTAAATCGCAAATTAGAGGGTCTTAGAGAAGGAATTCGGCTAAAATCTCGTCAGCTCATTGCGTAGTAATGAGTCTCGTCCGTTTGCCCGTTTACAATCAAATTAGCCTACAATTTTGTCCAAATCCGGCAGTGCCCGAGCTACTTTCATTTCACATGTCTTATCTGGTCCCGATCGAGATTCAGATGATTTGAGCCGAAAATCGTCTGTCAACAAGTAATCAAAAATAGAAAAACACGAAAAAGGGTGCAACACGAGGACTTCCCAGGGGGTCACCCATCCTAGTACTGCTCTCGCCCAAGCACGCTTAACTTCGGAGTTCTGATGGGATCCGGTGCATTAGTGCTGGTATGATCGCACCCGACATTGAGTGGGATGTTTATTCTTATATCCCTCGAGTACGTGTGGAGCGGGCGGCGATGGACAACACGCGGCACTGCTCTCGCCCAATCATAACCATGAAGTTAAGCGTTCTGGCGCGATGGCAGAGGTAGGATGGGTGACCTCCCTGGGAAGACCTCGTGTCGCGACCGTTTACGTAAATTATGGATAAAACAGTCGAAATAATTGTTTTTAATGAGTTAACCGTCTCCGGAGTAATCTGCGTCATACCCTTCCGCACAGAACCGGCTCACGACAACAAAAATCGATAAATGTTCCCAGAAAATAGAAAAAAAAATAAGAAGAAGGAAATAACGAATGTAAAGCTATTATTATGCCTGGGATACGATAAAATGGAACCGGAATCGAATTTCGAACTTCCTAAGCGGATTTCTCGAGGAAACGAAAGCTTAACAGAAGCGTTAAATCGCAAATTAGAGGGTCTTAGAGAAGGAATTCGGCTAAAATCTCGTCAGCTCATTGCGTAGTAATGAGTCTCGTCCGTTTGCCCGTTTACAATCAAATTAGCCTACAATTTTGTCCAAATCCGGCAGTGCCCGAGCTACTTTCATTTCACATGTCTTATCTGGTCCCGATCGAGATTCAGATGATTTGAGCCGAAAATCGTCTGTCAACAAGTAATCAAAAATAGAAAAACACGAAAAAGGGTGCAACACGAGGACTTCCCAGGGGGTCACCCATCCTAGTACTGCTCTCGCCCAAGCACGCTTAACTTCGGAGTTCTGATGGGATCCGGTGCATTAGTGCTGGTATGATCGCACCCGACATTGAGTGGGATGTTTATTCTTATATCCCTCGAGTACGTGTGGAGCGGGCGGCGATGGACAACACGCGGCACTGCTCTCGCCCAATCATAACCATGAAGTTAAGCGTTCTGGCGCGATGGCAGAGCTAGGATGGGTGACCTCCCTGGGAAGACCTCGTGTCGCGACCGTTTACGTAAATTATGGATAAAACAGTCGAAATAATTGTTTTTAATGAGTTAACCGTCTCCGGAGTAATCTGCGTCATACCCTTCCGCACAGAACCGGCTCACGACAACAAAAATCGATAAATGTTCCCAGAAAATAGAAAAAAAAATAAGAAGAAGGAAATAACGAATGTAAAGCTATTATTATGCCTGGGATACGATAAAATGGAACCGGAATCGAATTTCGAACTTCCTAAGCGGATTTCTCGAGGAAACGAAAGCTTAACAGAAGCGGTAAATCGCAAATTAGAGGGTCTTAGAGAAGGAATTCGGCTAAAATCTCGTCAGCTCATTGCGTAGTAATGAGTCTCGTCCGTTTGCCCGTTTACAATCAAATTAGCCTACAATTTTGTCCAAATCCGGCAGTGCCCGAGCTACTTTCATTTCACATGTCTTATCTGGTCCCGATCGAGATTCAGATGATTTGAGCCGAAAATCGTCTGTCAACAAGTAATCAAAAATAGAAAAACACGAAAAGGGTGCAACACGAGGACTTCCCAGGGGGTCACCCATCCTAGTACTGCTCTCGCCCAAGCACGCTTAACTTCGGAGTTCTGATGGGATCCGGTGCATTAGTGCTGGTATGATCGCACCCGACATTGAGTGGGATGTTTATTCTTATATCCCTCGAGTACGTGTGGAGCGGGCGGCGATGGACAACACGCGGCACTGCTCTCGCCCAATCATAACCATGAAGTTAAGCGTTCTGGCGCGATGGCAGAGGCTAGGATGGGTGACCTCCCTGGGAAGACCTCGTGTCGCGACCGTTTACGTAAATTATGGATAAAACAGTCGAAATAATTGTTTTTAATGAGTTAACCGTCTCCGGAGTAATCTGCGTCATACCCTTCCGCACAGAACCGGCTCACGACAACAAAAATCGATAAATGTTCCCAGAAAATAGAAAAAAAAATAAGAAGAAGGAAATAACGAATGTAAAGCTATTATTATGCCTGGGATACGATAAAATGGAACCGGAATCGAATTTCGAACTTCCTAAGCGGATTTCTCGAGGAAACGAAAGCTTAACAGAAGCGTTAAATCGCAAATTAGAGGGTCTTAGAGAAGGAATTCGGCTAAAATCTCGTCAGCTCATTGCGTAGTAATGAGTCTCGTCCGTTTGCCCGTTTACAATCAAATTAGCCTACAATTTTGTCCAAATCCGGCAGTGCCCGAGCTACTTTCATTTCACATGTCTTATCTGGTCCCGATCGAGATTCAGATGATTTGAGCCGAAAATCGTCTGTCAACAAGTAATCAAAAATAGAAAAACACGAAAAGGGGTGCAACACGAGGACTTCCCAGGGGGTCACCCATCCTAGTACTGCTCTCGCCCAAGCACGCTTAACTTCGGAGTTCTGATGGGATCCGGTGCATTAGTGCTGGTATGATCGCACCCGACATTGAGTGGGATGTTTATTCTTATATCCCTCGAGTACGTGTGGAGCGGGCGGCGATGGACAACACGCGGCACTGCTCTCGCCCAATCATAACCATGAAGTTAAGCGTTCTGGCGCGATGGCAGAGCTAGGATGGGTGACCTCCCTGGGAAGACCTCGTGTCGCGACCGTTTACGTAAATTATGGATAAAACAGTCGAAATAATTGTTTTTAATGAGTTAACCGTCTCCGGAGTAATCTGCGTCATACCCTTCCGCACAGAACCGGCTCACGACAACAAAAATCGATAAATGTTCCCAGAAAATAGAAAAAAAAATAAGAAGAAGGAAATAACGAATGTAAAGCTATTATTATGCCTGGGATACGATAAAATGGAACCGGAATCGAATTTCGAACTTCCTAAGCGGATTTCTCGAGGAAACGAAAGCTTAACAGAAGCGTTAAATCGCAAATTAGAGGGTCTTAGAGAAGGAATTCGGCTAAAATCTCGTCAGCTCATTGCGTAGTAATGAGTCTCGTCCGTTTGCCCGTTTACAATCAAATTAGCCTACAATTTTGTCCAAATCCGGCAGTGCCCGAGCTACTTTCATTTCACATGTCTTATCTGGTCCCGATCGAGATTCAGATGATTTGAGCCGAAAATCGTCTGTCAACAAGTAATCAAAAATAGAAAAACACGAAAAGGGTGCAACACGAGGACTTCCCAGGGGGTCACCCATCCTAGTACTGCTCTCGCCCAAGCACGCTTAACTTCGGAGTTCTGATGGGATCCGGTGCATTAGTGCTGGTATGATCGCACCCGACATTGAGTGGGATGTTTATTCTTATATCCCTCGAGTACGTGTGGAGCGGGCGGCGATGGACAACACGCGGCACTGCTCTCGCCCAATCATAACCATGAAGTTAAGCGTTCTGGCGCGATGGCAGAGGTAGGATGGGTGACCTCCCTGGGAAGACCTCGTGTCGCGACCGTTTACGTAAATTATGGATAAAACAGTCGAAATAATTGTTTTTAATGAGTTAACCGTCTCCGGAGTAATCTGCGTCATACCCTTCCGCACAGAACCGGCTCACGACAACAAAAATCGATAAATGTTCCCAGAAAATAGAAAAAAAATAAGAAGAAGGAAATAACGAATGTAAAGCTATTATTATGCCTGGGATACGATAAAATGGAACCGGAATCGAATTTCGAACTTCCTAAGCGGATTTCTCGAGGAAACGAAAGCTTAACAGAAGCGGTAAATCGCAAATTAGAGGGTCTTAGAGAAGGAATTCGGCTAAAATCTCGTCAGCTCATTGCGTAGTAATGAGTCTCGTCCGTTTGCCCGTTTACAATCAAATTAGCCTACAATTTTGTCCAAATCCGGCAGTGCCCGAGCTACTTTCATTTCACATGTCTTATCTGGTCCCGATCGAGATTCAGATGATTTGAGCCGAAAATCGTCTGTCAACAAGTAATCAAAAATAGAAAAACACGAAAAAGGGTGCAACACGAGGACTTCCCAGGGGGTCACCCATCCTAGTACTGCTCTCGCCCAAGCACGCTTAACTTCGGAGTTCTGATGGGATCCGGTGCATTAGTGCTGGTATGATCGCACCCGACATTGAGTGGGATGTTTATTCTTATATCCCTCGAGTACGTGTGGAGCGGGCGGCGATGGACAACACGCGGCACTGCTCTCGCCCAATCATAACCATGAAGTTAAGCGTTCTGGCGCGATGGCAGAGGTAGGATGGGTGACCTCCCTGGGAAGACCTCGTGTCGCGACCGTTTACGTAAATTATGGATAAAACAGTCGAAATAATTGTTTTTAATGAGTTAACCGTCTCCGGAGTAATCTGCGTCATACCCTTCCGCACAGAACCGGCTCACGACAACAAAAATCGATAAATGTTCCCAGAAAATAGAAAAAAAAATAAGAAGAAGGAAATAACGAATGTAAAGCTATTATTATGCCTGGGATACGATAAAATGGAACCGGAATCGAATTTCGAACTTCCTAAGCGGATTTCTCGAGGAAACGAAAGCTTAACAGAAGCGTTAAATCGCAAATTAGAGGGTCTTAGAGAAGGAATTCGGCTAAAATCTCGTCAGCTCATTGCGTAGTAATGAGTCTCGTCCGTTTGCCCGTTTACAATCAAATTAGCCTACAATTTTGTCCAAATCCGGCAGTGCCCGAGCTACTTTCATTTCACATGTCTTATCTGGTCCCGATCGAGATTCAGATGATTTGAGCCGAAAATCGTCTGTCAACAAGTAATCAAAAATAGAAAAACACGAAAAGGGTGCAACACGAGGACTTCCCAGGGGGTCACCCATCCTAGTACTGCTCTCGCCCAAGCACGCTTAACTTCGGAGTTCTGATGGGATCCGGTGCATTAGTGCTGGTATGATCGCACCCGACATTGAGTGGGATGTTTATTCTTATATCCCTCGAGTACGTGTGGAGCGGGCGGCGATGGACAACACGCGGCACTGCTCTCGCCCAATCATAACCATGAAGTTAAGCGTTCTGGCGCGATGGCAGAGGTAGGATGGGTGACCTCCCTGGGAAGACCTCGTGTCGCGACCGTTTACGTAAATTATGGATAAAACAGTCGAAATAATTGTTTTTAATGAGTTAACCGTCTCCGGAGTAATCTGCGTCATACCCTTCCGCACAGAACCGGCTCACGACAACAAAAATCGATAAATGTTCCCAGAAAATAGAAAAAAAAATAAGAAGAAGGAAATAACGAATGTAAAGCTATTATTATGCCTGGGATACGATAAAATGGAACCGGAATCGAATTTCGAACTTCCTAAGCGGATTTCTCGAGGAAACGAAAGCTTAACAGAAGCGGTAAATCGCAAATTAGAGGGTCTTAGAGAAGGAATTCGGCTAAAATCTCGTCAGCTCATTGCGTAGTAATGAGTCTCGTCCGTTTGCCCGTTTACAATCAAATTAGCCTACAATTTTGTCCAAATCCGGCAGTGCCCGAGCTACTTTCATTTCACATGTCTTATCTGGTCCCGATCGAGATTCAGATGATTTGAGCCGAAAATCGTCTGTCAACAAGTAATCAAAAATAGAAAAACACGAAAAGGGTGCAACACGAGGACTTCCCAGGGGGTCACCCATCCTAGTACTGCTCTCGCCCAAGCACGCTTAACTTCGGAGTTCTGATGGGATCCGGTGCATTAGTGCTGGTATGATCGCACCCGACATTGAGTGGGATGTTTATTCTTATATCCCTCGAGTACGTGTGGAGCGGGCGGCGATGGACAACACGCGGCACTGCTCTCGCCCAATCATAACCATGAAGTTAAGCGTTCTGGCGCGATGGCAGAGGTAGGATGGGTGACCTCCCTGGGAAGACCTCGTGTCGCGACCGTTTACGTAAATTATGGATAAAACAGTCGAAATAATTGTTTTTAATGAGTTAACCGTCTCCGGAGTAATCTGCGTCATACCCTTCCGCACAGAACCGGCTCACGACAACAAAAATCGATAAATGTTCCCAGAAAATAGAAAAAAAATAAGAAGAAGGAAATAACGAATGTAAAGCTATTATTATGCCTGGGATACGATAAAATGGAACCGGAATCGAATTTCGAACTTCCTAAGCGGATTTCTCGAGGAAACGAAAGCTTAACAGAAGCGGTAAATCGCAAATTAGAGGGTCTTAGAGAAGGAATTCGGCTAAAATCTCGTCAGCTCATTGCGTAGTAATGAGTCTCGTCCGTTTGCCCGTTTACAATCAAATTAGCCTACAATTTTGTCCAAATCCGGCAGTGCCCGAGCTACTTTCATTTCACATGTCTTATCTGGTCCCGATCGAGATTCAGATGATTTGAGCCGAAAATCGTCTGTCAACAAGTAATCAAAAATAGAAAAACACGAAAAGGGTGCAACACGAGGACTTCCCAGGGGGTCACCCATCCTAGTACTGCTCTCGCCCAAGCACGCTTAACTTCGGAGTTCTGATGGGATCCGGTGCATTAGTGCTGGTATGATCGCACCCGACATTGAGTGGGATGTTTATTCTTATATCCCTCGAGTACGTGTGGAGCGGGCGGCGATGGACAACACGCGGCACTGCTCTCGCCCAATCATAACCATGAAGTTAAGCGTTCTGGCGCGATGGCAGAGCTAGGATGGGTGACCTCCCTGGGAAGACCTCGTGTCGCGACCGTTTACGTAAATTATGGATAAAACAGTCGAAATAATTGTTTTTAATGAGTTAACCGTCTCCGGAGTAATCTGCGTCATACCCTTCCGCACAGAACCGGCTCACGACAACAAAAATCGATAAATGTTCCCAGAAAATAGAAAAAAAAATAAGAAGAAGGAAATAACGAATGTAAAGCTATTATTATGCCTGGGATACGATAAAATGGAACCGGAATCGAATTTCGAACTTCCTAAGCGGATTTCTCGAGGAAACGAAAGCTTAACAGAAGCGGTAAATCGCAAATTAGAGGGTCTTAGAGAAGGAATTCGGCTAAAATCTCGTCAGCTCATTGCGTAGTAATGAGTCTCGTCCGTTTGCCCGTTTACAATCAAATTAGCCTACAATTTTGTCCAAATCCGGCAGTGCCCGAGCTACTTTCATTTCACATGTCTTATCTGGTCCCGATCGAGATTCAGATGATTTGAGCCGAAAATCGTCTGTCAACAAGTAATCAAAAATAGAAAAACACGAAAAGGGTGCAACACGAGGACTTCCCAGGGGGTCACCCATCCTAGTACTGCTCTCGCCCAAGCACGCTTAACTTCGGAGTTCTGATGGGATCCGGTGCATTAGTGCTGGTATGATCGCACCCGACATTGAGTGGGATGTTTATTCTTATATCCCTCGAGTACGTGTGGAGCGGGCGGCGATGGACAACACGCGGCACTGCTCTCGCCCAATCATAACCATGAAGTTAAGCGTTCTGGCGCGATGGCAGAGGTAGGATGGGTGACCTCCCTGGGAAGACCTCGTGTCGCGACCGTTTACGTAAATTATGGATAAAACAGTCGAAATAATTGTTTTTAATGAGTTAACCGTCTCCGGAGTAATCTGCGTCATACCCTTCCGCACAGAACCGGCTCACGACAACAAAAATCGATAAATGTTCCCAGAAAATAGAAAAAAAATAAGAAGAAGGAAATAACGAATGTAAAGCTATTATTATGCCTGGATACGATAAAATGGAACCGGAATCGAATTTCGAACTTCCTAAGCGGATTTCTCGAGGAAACGAAAGCTTAACAGAAGCGGTAAATCGCAAATTAGAGGGTCTTAGAGAAGGAATTCGGCTAAAATCTCGTCAGCTCATTGCGTAGTAATGAGTCTCGTCCGTTTGCCCGTTTACAATCAAATTAGCCTACAATTTTGTCCAAATCCGGCAGTGCCCGAGCTACTTTCATTTCACATGTCTTATCTGGTCCCGATCGAGATTCAGATGATTTGAGCCGAAAATCGTCTGTCAACAAGTAATCAAAAATAGAAAAACACGAAAAAGGGTGCAACACGAGGACTTCCCAGGGGTCACCCATCCTAGTACTGCTCTCGCCCAAGCACGCTTAACTTCGGAGTTCTGATGGGATCCGGTGCATTAGTGCTGGTATGATCGCACCCGACATTGAGTGGGATGTTTATTCTTATATCCCTCGAGTACGTGTGGAGCGGGCGGCGATGGACAACACGCGGCACTGCTCTCGCCCAATCATAACCATGAAGTTAAGCGTTCTGGCGCGATGGCAGAGGTAGGATGGGTGACCTCCCTGGGAAGACCTCGTGTCGCGACCGTTTACGTAAATTATGGATAAAACAGTCGAAATAATTGTTTTTAATGAGTTAACCGTCTCCGGAGTAATCTGCGTCATACCCTTCCGCACAGAACCGGCTCACGACAACAAAAATCGATAAATGTTCCCAGAAAATAGAAAAAAAAATAAGAAGAAGGAAATAACGAATGTAAAGCTATTATTATGCCTGGGATACGATAAAATGGAACCGGAATCGAATTTCGAACTTCCTAAGCGGATTTCTCGAGGAAACGAAAGCTTAACAGAAGCGGTAAATCGCAAATTAGAGGGTCTTAGAGAAGGAATTCGGCTAAAATCTCGTCAGCTCATTGCGTAGTAATGAGTCTCGTCCGTTTGCCCGTTTACAATCAAATTAGCCTACAATTTTGTCCAAATCCGGCAGTGCCCGAGCTACTTTCATTTCACATGTCTTATCTGGTCCCGATCGAGATTCAGATGATTTGAGCCGAAAATCGTCTGTCAACAAGTAATCAAAAATAGAAAAACACGAAAAGTGGTGCAACACGAGGACTTCCCAGGGGTCAGCCATCCTAGTACTGCTCTCGCCCAAGCACGCTTAACTTCGGAGTTCTGATGGGATCCGGTGCATTAGTGCTGGTATGATCGCACCCGACATTGAGTGGGATGTTTATTCTTATATCCCTCGAGTACGTGTGGAGCGGGCGGCGATGGACAACACGCGGCACTGCTCTCGCCCAATCATAACCATGAAGTTAAGCGTTCTGGCGCGATGGCAGAGGTAGGATGGGTGACCTCCCTGGGAAGACCTCGTGTCGCGACCGTTTACGTAAATTATGGATAAAACAGTCGAAATAATTGTTTTTAATGAGTTAACCGTCTCCGGAGTAATCTGCGTCATACCCTTCCGCACAGAACCGGCTCACGACAACAAAAATCGATAAATGTTCCCAGAAAATAGAAAAAAAATAAGAAGAAGGAAATAACGAATGTAAAGCTATTATTATGCCTGGGATACGATAAAATGGAACCGGAATCGAATTTCGAACTTCCTAAGCGGATTTCTCGAGGAAACGAAAGCTTAACAGAAGCGTTAAATCGCAAATTAGAGGGTCTTAGAGAAGGAATTCGGCTAAAATCTCGTCAGCTCATTGCGTAGTAATGAGTCTCGTCCGTTTGCCCGTTTACAATCAAATTAGCCTACAATTTTGTCCAAATCCGGCAGTGCCCGAGCTACTTTCATTTCACATGTCTTATCTGGTCCCGATCGAGATTCAGATGATTTGAGCCGAAAATCGTCTGTCAACAAGTAATCAAAAATAGAAAAACACGAAAAGGGTGCAACACGAGGACTTCCCAGGGGGTCACCCATCCTAGTACTGCTCTCGCCCAAGCACGCTTAACTTCGGAGTTCTGATGGGATCCGGTGCATTAGTGCTGGTATGATCGCACCCGACATTGAGTGGGATGTTTATTCTTATATCCCTCGAGTACGTGTGGAGCGGGCGGCGATGGACAACACGCGGCACTGCTCTCGCCCAATCATAACCATGAAGTTAAGCGTTCTGGCGCGATGGCAGAGGTAGGATGGGTGACCTCCCTGGGAAGACCTCGTGTCGCGACCGTTTACGTAAATTATGGATAAAACAGTCGAAATAATTGTTTTTAATGAGTTAACCGTCTCCGGAGTAATCTGCGTCATACCCTTCCGCACAGAACCGGCTCACGACAACAAAAATCGATAAATGTTCCCAGAAAATAGAAAAAAAATAAGAAGAAGGAAATAACGAATGTAAAGCTATTATTATGCCTGGGATACGATAAAATGGAACCGGAATCGAATTTCGAACTTCCTAAGCGGATTTCTCGAGGAAACGAAAGCTTAACAGAAGCGTTAAATCGCAAATTAGAGGGTCTTAGAGAAGGAATTCGGCTAAAATCTCGTCAGCTCATTGCGTAGTAATGAGTCTCGTCCGTTTGCCCGTTTACAATCAAATTAGCCTACAATTTTGTCCAAATCCGGCAGTGCCCGAGCTACTTTCATTTCACATGTCTTATCTGGTCCCGATCGAGATTCAGATGATTTGAGCCGAAAATCGTCTGTCAACAAGTAATCAAAAATAGAAAAAACACGAAAAGGGTGCAACACGAGGAATTCCCAGGGGTCACCCATCCCAGTACTGCTCTAGCCCAAGCACGCTTAACTTCGGAGTTCTGATGGGATCCGGTGCATTAGTGCTGGTATGATCGCACCCGACATTGAGTGGGATGTTTATTCTTATATCCCTCGAGTACGTGTGGAGCGGGCGGCGATGGACAACACGCGGCACTGCTCTCGCCCAATCATAACCATGAAGTTAAGCGTTCTGGCGCGATGGCAGAGGTAGGATGGGTGACCTCCCTGGAAGACCTCGTGTCGCGACCGTTTACGTAAATTATGGATAAAACAGTCGAAATAATTGTTTTTAATGAGTTAACCGTCTCCGGAGTAATCTGCGTCATACCCTTCCGCACAGAACCGGCTCACGACAACAAAAATCGATAAATGTTCCCAGAAAATAGAAAAAAAATAAGAAGAAGGAAATAACGAATGTAAAGCTATTATTATGCCTGGGATACGATAAAATGGAACCGGAATCGAATTTCGAACTTCCTAAGCGGATTTCTCGAGGAAACGAAAGCTTAACAGAAGCGGTAAATCGCAAATTAGAGGGTCTTAGAGAAGGAATTCGGCTAAAATCTCGTCAGCTCATTGCGTAGTAATGAGTCTCGTCCGTTTGCCCGTTTACAATCAAATTAGCCTACAATTTTGTCCAAATCCGGCAGTGCCCGAGCTACTTTCATTTCACATGTCTTATCTGGTCCCGATCGAGATTCAGATGATTTGAGCCGAAAATCGTCTGTCAACAAGTAATCAAAAATAGAAAAACACGAAAAGGGTGCAACACGAGGACTTCCCAGGGGGTCACCCATCCTAGTACTGCTCTCGCCCAAGCACGCTTAACTTCGGAGTTCTGATGGGATCCGGTGCATTAGTGCTGGTATGATCGCACCCGACATTGAGTGGGATGTTTATTCTTATATCCCTCGAGTACGTGTGGAGCGGGCGGCGATGGACAACACGCGGCACTGCTCTCGCCCAATCATAACCATGAAGTTAAGCGTTCTGGCGCGATGGCAGAGCTAGGATGGGTGACCTCCCTGGGAAGACCTCGTGTCGCGACCGTTTACGTAAATTATGGATAAAACAGTCGAAATAATTGTTTTTAATGAGTTAACCGTCTCCGGAGTAATCTGCGTCATACCCTTCCGCACAGAACCGGCTCACGACAACAAAAATCGATAAATGTTCCCAGAAAATAGAAAAAAAAATAAGAAGAAGGAAATAACGAATGTAAAGCTATTATTATGCCTGGATACGATAAAATGGAACCGGAATCGAATTTCGAACTTCCTAAGCGGATTTCTCGAGGAAACGAAAGCTTAACAGAAGCGGTAAATCGCAAATTAGAGGGTCTTAGAGAAGGAATTCGGCTAAAATCTCGTCAGCTCATTGCGTAGTAATGAGTCTCGTCCGTTTGCCCGTTTACAATCAAATTAGCCTACAATTTTGTCCAAATCCGGCAGTGCCCGAGCTACTTTCATTTCACATGTCTTATCTGGTCCCGATCGAGATTCAGATGATTTGAGCCGAAAATCGTCTGTCAACAAGTAATCAAAAATAGAAAAACACGAAAAGGGTGCAACACGAGGACTTCCCAGGGGGTCACCCATCCTAGTACTGCTCTCGCCCAAGCACGCTTAACTTCGGAGTTCTGATGGGATCCGGTGCATTAGTGCTGGTATGATCGCACCCGACATTGAGTGGGATGTTTATTCTTATATCCCTCGAGTACGTGTGGAGCGGGCGGCGATGGACAACACGCGGCACTGCTCTCGCCCAATCATAACCATGAAGTTAAGCGTTCTGGCGCGATGGCAGAGGTAGGATGGGTGACCTCCCTGGGAAGACCTCGTGTCGCGACCGTTTACGTAAATTATGGATAAAACAGTCGAAATAATTGTTTTTAATGAGTTAACCGTCTCCGGAGTAATCTGCGTCATACCCTTCCGCACAGAACCGGCTCACGACAACAAAATCGATAAATGTTCCCAGAAAATAGAAAAAAAAATAAGAAGAAGGAAATAACGAATGTAAAGCTATTATTATGCCTGGGATACGATAAAATGGAACCGGAATCGAATTTCGAACTTCCTAAGCGGATTTCTCGAGGAAACGAAAGCTTAACAGAAGCGGTTAAATCGCAAATTAGAGGGTCTTAGAGAAGGAATTCGGCTAAAATCTCGTCAGCTCATTGCGTAGTAATGAGTCTCGTCCGTTTGCCCGTTTACAATCAAATTAGCCTACAATTTTGTCCAAATCCGGCAGTGCCCGAGCTACTTTCATTTCACATGTCTTATCTGGTCCCGATCGAGATTCAGATGATTTGAGCCGAAAATCGTCTGTCAACAAGTAATCAAAAATAGAAAAACACGAAAAGGGTGCAACACGAGGACTTCCCAGGGGGTCACCCATCCTAGTACTGCTCTCGCCCAAGCACGCTTAACTTCGGAGTTCTGATGGGATCCGGTGCATTAGTGCTGGTATGATCGCACCCGACATTGAGTGGGATGTTTATTCTTATATCCCTCGAGTACGTGTGGAGCGGGCGGCGATGGACAACACGCGGCACTGCTCTCGCCCAATCATAACCATGAAGTTAAGCGTTCTGGCGCGATGGCAGAGGTAGGATGGGTGACCTCCCTGGGAAGACCTCGTGTCGCGACCGTTTACGTAAATTATGGATTAAAACAGTCGAAATAATTGTTTTTAATGAGTTAACCGTCTCCGGAGTAATCTGCGTCATACCCTTCCGCACAGAACCGGCTCACGACAACAAAAATCGATAAATGTTCCCAGAAAATAGAAAAAAAATAAGAAGAAGGAAATAACGAATGTAAAGCTATTATTATGCCTGGGATACGATAAAATGGAACCGGAATCGAATTTCGAACTTCCTAAGCGGATTTCTCGAGGAAACGAAAGCTTAACAGAAGCGTTAAATCGCAAATTAGAGGGTCTTAGAGAAGGAATTCGGCTAAAATCTCGTCAGCTCATTGCGTAGTAATGAGTCTCGTCCGTTTGCCCGTTTACAATCAAATTAGCCTACAATTTTGTCCAAATCCGGCAGTGCCCGAGCTACTTTCATTTCACATGTCTTATCTGGTCCCGATCGAGATTCAGATGATTTGAGCCGAAAATCGTCTGTCAACAAGTAATCAAAAATAGAAAAACACGAAAAGGGTGCAACACGAGGACTTCCCAGGGGTCACCCATCCTAGTACTGCTCTCGCCCAAGCACGCTTAACTTCGGAGTTCTGATGGGATCCGGTGCATTAGTGCTGGTATGATCGCACCCGACATTGAGTGGGATGTTTATTCTTATATCCCTCGAGTACGTGTGGAGCGGGCGGCGATGGACAACACGCGGCACTGCTCTCGCCCAATCATAACCATGAAGTTAAGCGTTCTGGCGCGATGGCAGAGGTAGGATGGGTGACCTCCCTGGGAAGACTCGTGTCGCGACCGTTTACGTAAATTATGATAAAACAGTCGAAATAATTGTTTTTAATGAGTTAACCGTCTCCGGAGTAATCTGCGTCATACCCTTCCGCACAGAACCGGCTCACGACAACAAAAATCGATAAATGTTCCCAGAAAATAGAAAAAAAATAAGAAGAAGGAAATAACGAATGTAAAGCTATTATTATGCCTTGGATACGATAAAATGGAACCGGAATCGAATTTCGAACTTCCTAAGCGGATTTCTCGAGGAAACGAAAGCTTAACAGAAGCGGTAAATCGCAAATTAGAGGGTCTTAGAGAAGGAATTCGGCTTAAAATCTCGTCAGCTCATTGCGTAGTAATGAGTCTCGTCCGTTTGCCCGTTTACAATCAAATTAGCCTACAATTTTGTCCAAATCCGGCAGTGCCCGAGCTACTTTCATTTCACATGTCTTATCTGGTCCCGATCGAGATTCAGATGATTTGAGCCGAAAATCGTCTGTCAACAAGTAATCAAAATAGAAAAACACGAAAAAGGGTGCAACACGAGGACTTCCCAGGGGGTCACCATCCTAGTACTGCTCTCGCCCAAGCACGCTTAACTTCGGAGTTCTGATGGGATCCGGTGCATTAGTGCTGGTATGATCGCACCCGACATTGAGTGGGATGTTTATTCTTATATCCCTCGAGTACGTGTGGAGCGGGCGGCGATGGACAACACGCGGCACTGCTCTCGCCCAATCATAACCATGAAGTTAAGCGTTCTGGCGCGATGGCAGAGGTAGGATGGGTGACCTCCCTGGAAGACCTCGTGTCGCGACCGTTTACGTAATTATGGATAAAACAGTCGAAATAATTGTTTTTAATGAGTTAACCGTCTCCGGAGTAATCTGCGTCATACCCTTCCGCACAGAACCGGCTCACGACAACAAAAATCGATAAATGTTCCCAGAAAATAGAAAAAAAAATAAGAAGAAGGAAATAACGAATGTAAAGCTATTATTATGCCTGGGATACGATAAAATGGAACCGAATCGAATTTCGAACTTCCTAAGCGGATTTCTCGAGGAAACGAAAGCTTAACAGAAGCGGTAAATCGCAAATTAGAGGGTCTTAGAGAAGGAATTCGGCTAAAATCTCGTCAGCTCATTGCGTAGTAATGAGTCTCGTCCGTTTTGCCCGTTTACAATCAAATTAGCCTACAATTTTGTCCAAATCCGGCAGTGCCGAGCTACTTTCATTTCACATGTCTTATCTGGTCCCGATCGAGATTCAGATGATTTGAGCCGAAAATCGTCTGTCACAAGTAATCAAAAATAGAAAAACACGAAAAAGGGTGCAACACGAGGACTTCCCAGGAGTGTCACCCATCTAGTACTGCTCTCGCCCAAGCACGCTTAACTTCGGAGTTCTGATGGATCCGGTGCATTAGTGCTGGTATGATCGCACCAGACATTGAGTGGGATGTTCTTCTATATCACCTCGAGTACGTGTGGAGCGGGGGGCGGATGACTCAACACGCTTGGCACTGCTCTAGCTCCAATCATAACCACGAAGTTAAGCGTTCT